>NW_011888847.1:118660-120826 GCF_000151845.1 Pteropus vampyrus | reverse complement strand
AAGTGCAATTTCAAGAATTTCCTTATGGAAGATTAATAAAGCCAAGTCCAAGATATGCATTTCTGGTTGAAATGTAATTCACATAGGTGCCTTCTGTTTAAAGTTGCTGTTAATATCGCCATAATGGCCCTTCTTAGAGTAATTAGTAGAGTATTTTAAAAACTTGATCTGTCACTTGGAAAATTTGGGTCCCTGACTCTTTAGTTCAGTGGAGTCAACAGACTCAAGTCTTCACTCTGCCACTTGGGTATCTCATTTAGCTTCTTTTGATTTTCAGATTCTTCATTTGTAAAATTGTTCCAATAATGTCTAAAGCTCCATAGAATCATTATGAAAACCAATGAGTACCTTAAATGAGGCAAAGATGATGTATTATTTATTTTTATACTCCCATTCCCCATTACTTCATAAAAGAGTTTGTAATTAATATATACCCAGAGGTTAATAAACTAAAACCTTATAAATTAACAGCTGAGTGTTAATCAGAGAATTTTTTTTTTTTTTTGCCATCAGTGCTTGCTTTAAAGCTTTATTGCACATATTGCCTATCTTTTCTATCATAGTCAGTATAGTCTACTTATAGTAGACAAAATAATCTCCAGTACTTTATTTATTTGCAGGATTTAAAGATGATACTCTTATTAAACAACATGGTAACTAAAGAGTGATGAAGCGGAAGAAAATCTTTAGAGAATATGCAATCCAGAGATGGGAAATACATGGAATTCATACCTTTACATTCTCATTCAAGGGCCATAGTAGTGCTAATTGTTGCACTTTTTATTTTCAGAGCACGTTTGCAATAGGAGGTACCTCATATATAGTATGCTATGTCTGATCTGATTCAATGTCCTCATTTTATTATGGAGGGTTAGGTGTTAGGATCGACACAGCAGCAGAAATAGACCCGGATACTAAGTATATTACTTTTATCTATGTATTGCAAAACAAATATCTACTATCAGCTTGTAAGTAAAATTCTGTTTAAATTTGATTTTGCCCCTATTTTGTGTCTGTATTTTCAGACTACTTCTTTACAAAACCAGGTGGTTAAATGATCCTATGTGAAATAGGAATGACAGTGGGTAAATTTGTGTGGAAGGAAGAGATCCAGTGAAAATATTTCCCACTGGAATTAAGTGACAGACAGGTGTAAGGTGTTAATTAACATCTAGCATTTAAATAACAACTGAGTAGAAACTTAAAAAAAAAAAAAAACAGAACCGAAAACCATGAATATCTCTTGAGGTAATCTAGAAAGAGGAAAGCAGATAAATCAGCAAAAAGAATCTGTTAATAGCACAAATTTAGTAATAAAGGGAAATTTTTATCCAATAAAAAAATGCAGACCGGTAGTATCTCTCTGAGTGGTTTCCATCATTTATCCCCAACTTACACTGCTATATCCAAAATTATGTACCACTCTTTACCTATTGTAGATGCTATTCGAGTTAAAAGCATATGAACTGGTAAAAACTAAAATTCTTTAGTCAACTGATTCTGTAAACAGAATTTTCACGATCCAGTTCTACTGAAGTATTCTTTTGAACTGCCTCTTCCTTCTGAAAAATAAATGTGAGTTTGCATTCAGAGCCAGTTTGATTTTCAGAAAAAGCATTGCAGATTTAAATAATGTATTTAATTTTTAATAGAAATACAAACTAAGGTATCATTCTAGGCCAAGAAATGAAACCAAACTTTTTAGGGTTGATTATAACCAGTATGTGCAACCAAATATGCAAATATCGTTTTTAAAGTGAATGATAATCCACAAGACTAGACAATATGATAATCACTACAGTTATATTCAATATAATTTATTGTATAACGCCTATCTTGTTTTATGGAAATAGATGAGCTGTTAATTAGTGTAAAGAAGTCAGAGAATTTTCTCAGGGGAGCTTTTAAGAAGCATGTTTTAGAAGATTTGGATAAGACTTTAGAGTCAGTTACAGCTATGAATCCAATAAAAAGCTGTAGGCTTTATGCTCTCATTTTCATTTTGTTTCCTCTTGATAGTATAGACAGACATCAAGCTGTTGCTCTGTTACATTTAAATTTAGGATCCATTTCTTTAAAATGACATAAGAGCTGAATATTCCCTTATGTAATGTTCCCATAGATAATATGAAGGTTATAAGGAGTAGCAAGCTCAGAGGACATGCA
>NW_011888847.1:99398-118610 GCF_000151845.1 Pteropus vampyrus | reverse complement strand
AATGATAATCCACAAGACTAGACAATATGATAATCACTACAGTTATATTCAATATAATTTATTGTATAACGCCTATCTTGTTTTATGGAAATAGATGAGCTGTTAATTAGTGTAAAGAAGTCAGAGAATTTTCTCAGGGGAGCTTTTAAGAAGCATGTTTTAGAAGATTTGGATAAGACTTTAGAGTCAGTTACAGCTATGAATCCAATAAAAAGCTGTAGGCTTTATGCTCTCATTTTCATTTTGTTTCCTCTTGATAGTATAGACAGACATCAAGCTGTTGCTCTGTTACATTTAAATTTAGGATCCATTTCTTTAAAATGACATAAGAGCTGAATATTCCCTTATGTAATGTTCCCATAGATAATATGAAGGTTATAAGGAGTAGCAAGCTCAGAGGACATGCACATTGTTACGAGTAGGGAACCATTCATGCTAAAGAAAAATTATCGCAATTAAAAGTCCCTGTAATTTATTTGTGTCCAGTTATCTCTGTCAGGGTTCTAGTTTGTTCAGCCCTTGGGGAGGGGGAAGCCGAGAGTTTGGTGACTTTTAGAATAATTCTAGGAAACAATACAAACAGATCTGGGGTCTCATCTAAGGTCTGGTAGGTTGTTCATCAAGGAATCATGCTGAAAGAGTGACTACTGTCTGGCCTAACTATGTCCTTGAAATTCGACTGTGGTGACCCAAAGTGAGGGAAAATTATCCCTAACAGAAAATTGCCACTGAGTCTGTGGGCAGAGCAAGAGGAGCAAAGACACAAACTGGAGAACGCAGATAAGACTCACAGTGCAGAAGACGATTAAGCCTCATTAAGTCTCAGCTTACCAGACACGTAGGCGTCTGTGTTACATTTAAGTTGCTTGGGGAATAAAATAAATATAATTTTAAAAGTTTGGAGCCAAAAGTTTCTAGGCTCAGTTCTGACACTTATTATTTATTTGTGAATTCACCATGAACACACCATTTTCCCTGTCTCTAACAACTCTGACTTTGGGGTCCGGATAGCTCTGTGCCAATGAAACGTTTCAAAATGGTTTTAAATTTGTACTTAAAAAGCCATCTTTGTCAGCTCTGTGACCTGGCACAGAAATTACTTCAGCGAAGCAAGTTCCTGATCCTTACCACAGCCCCACTGTGGAAGGAAATTCAAATCAAGACTGAACACACTACATTTTTTTTCTTTTTTTCCCTTTCAACCCCAATTAAATTGTCTTCATGCTATAGAGGCATGCATCGGACAAGTTCTTTACATGGAACTTAGAAGGATAGAGGATAGATTGTTATTGTCACATTTTAGGTCTCAGTAGTAAAAAGGCCTTTTATTTCAATTCTTAAATGAAAAACTTGAAAGAAAGTTAAATGTAAAAGTCTGGCAAGGCAGCAGAACCTGCAAAAGCAGGCTTGTGAAAATTAAGGTTTCCATAGCAACATTTTCTTGTCCAAAGTGTTTCTTATTTCTTCCTAATTTATCTATAAGATATTACTATATATTTTGACTTGTAGACCCAAAGTGATATTTATTATATGCACAATGAAATTATAATTCAAAACACTCTGGTTTATTAGTATTATTTCTTACAGCCTATTTTAGAGTATTGCTATTTGCCTATGTTATATATTCAACAATAGGCTACGGATCTTATTATATAAAACCTGAATATTAAATAGTTTGTGGTAAACATACTTTTGATAGACAAGATGAGATAATAAAATGAAATGAGTTCTAAATATACTCCCCTGTTTATTCAGCTATTTTAAACAACTCAATTTTAGTGTGGAACATTTGGTTGAAAAATAACAGTTTCTTGCCTTGGATAAATGCCTTACATTTTACAGAGATTTTTGAGGTGAGAACCAAAAGATTTCACTTCTTCAGAAACTTATGAAAACATTTTTTTCTGCCAGCTTTGATGTGGTATCTTTTGCTGATGGCTCTTGGCACCATACATACAATCTTTGTCCACCAATAAACATTGAGTACCTACCTGTAAGCAAAGTGCTTCCTCAGTGCTACTGAGGACACAAAGAAATATCAGCAGAGGCCTTGACCTTGGTTAGTAATCCATTTAGTTGAAGAGATAAGATATCTAGGAATAAATATGACTTAACAACAATAGAGAAGTAAAATAATCATGAGCATAAACTCTCAGAGCTTATATTTGTTGATTGTTTACCTTATGTCACATATCGTTCTCAGAACATTATGTGCACTTTTATTATTATTATTATTATTATTATTCCCATTGTAGAGAAAAAGACATAAACTTTCCAAGTTCTCTTGAGTGACAAAGATAGGACTTGAATCTGTCTCACCATAAACTTCACTTTTAACCCAAATTCTCTCAATGAGTGTTAAAGATGTTCAAAAGTGAGTACTTTCATTCTATACAGAAGAGAGCAGAGAAGATTTCACATAGGCACAGGGTCTCGGGCAAAGACTTGGAGCAAAGCTCTGGATGTCCTTACCTAAAAAAGACAAGATGAATTTTTAGAGCTGAGAAGAAAGATGGTATTGTGAATAAAATCATGGTAGCAGGATGCAAAAATATAGAAAACCTGAATATGAATGTAGACTGGGATCAAATGGGGAAGGGCCGAGGTTCTAACCCAAGGAGTTTGAAGTGTATTCTGTAGACACGAAAATGCGGGTAATAGTTTTAGTGGATTGAGGAAGTGTTGGAAACACAGCTCTAAGAAGACAGTGGAGCACAGAGAAAATCAGAGTGGCGGTGCCGGAAGCAAGGGGGCATGAGGAGCGAGACCAGAGCTGGAGCAGAGGGGAACGGATGTGAAAAATCATAGTCACGTTCAAAGAGATGCTGTAGAAGCAAATAAATAAAACAAAACCCACCGAAATGCTTCCACCTGCCATTTCATTTAATGATCTCAAACTGGAAGTAATTTAATGAAACTAGTAGAATCTTATTGACTAGGCTGAATGAAGGGAAGGGGTAGGTAGAAGGCAATGCTTAAAAATAGTGCAAATTAGAAAGGGATATTCAATAACATGCATTAATCTCAATGATATAAATTAAATGGAACAAATCCTTGCCTTGCCAGGTCCTCGGGTCACTTGTTATAATGGCTAGGTAAGACAAATTTTGTAATAACTATTTCTCTAATGCATTAGAGTGCTCAAAATCATTTTAACATGATCCTTAGTTTATTTAAACAACTCACCTTCACTGTGAAGAAATGATAATTAATTCAAGGTAAACTTTAGGTAGGCTCTACCTCACATCATCTTATTGTTAAGCTTTGTATATTTTTAAATGTATAAGAGAAACAAGGTCTGAATTACCCCCAACTGCAATGTCTGATGAAACTATTGTTTTAAGAGAATTCTGGAGTTCATTTAACTTCTTAATGTGGCTCCTGGTTTAAATTGTGGAGAGACTTACCTGGGGATTACAAAAACTCATTTTCTATTAAAGGCAGTATTTTATATGAATAAACAGGTTATTCTCTAATGAGATGGAGACTTGATTCACCTTTTCAAAAGGCGAAAGTACTTGCATAGATAACACAGGCATATTATTGGCACTTTCACAGGAATTCGTAAGAGAAGATTTACTTTTGCCTTGGGCCAACAGGCTGATAGAAATTCTTGGTTTTGTTCCTTCAGTAAACACAAGTAGTAGAAGGATAGCTTGAAAGAAATTTGATAGGTTAATGTGTTCAGTGAAATAATGTGTGAATGACCTTGAACTTCTTGTGTTGGAAGGGGAGTTGTTGGGAGGAAGCTTCTTCCCAACGAACAAAATTAAGTAAACATCTATTATTGTTTAAAGAAGAAGAAAGCTGCCAAACTAAGGAATAATGTCAGTTCTTAGAGAAATAACCAGTGTAATTTGCTATTAATTGAGAAGAAGAAATTACACTTAAAGCATCTGTTATTTCTCCACTAAAATAAAAACACTTCTTGTGAGAAGTTTTGACATTCTTTTAGAAGCCCTTCTGCCTTACCCAGAAGGCTACTCAGATATATGATTGCCACATTATAGGGCTCTGCAGAGAGGCCTAAAAGACTAAAAGGTGAGCTTGTCAACCCTGTAAGTCAGGATGAAAATGTGTTTTAATTCTCGGCTACACTAGTTAGACTGAGTGCCTTGGAAGGAAAGGGAGATTGCTTTGACAGGTTCAGAAATATTGCTTCAACTCAGGGAGTTATATGCCTCGAAAGCTGGGTATCTTATACAACAGCAAACTCTGTGAACTCAGGCATGATTCTTGTTATGTCAATTGAATTGCTAATACTTATTCTAATTCCTATACCAGTAAGAAATATGTTGTAAGCAAAAACAAAACAAAAAAAAAAACAAACCCTCTACTTATAATGACTTAAATAATAAGGACTCTAGTTTTTCTCTTATAAAACAAAAAACAAACAAACAAAAAAAAAACAGAGATAAGCATTCCAGGGCTGGTATAGCTGCTTCTTATATCTTTCTGTCCTGGGATCCTTAGTTTGTGGATTTCATCTTTATGATCACAAGATTGCTGCTGAATCTCCAGGCATTGACTCTTTGCTCTTGGCAGGAAGGAAAAGAGCAAAGTGGCAAAGGGAGGGCTGAGTCTCTATTATGAAAATCTTTACCAGAAACAAGATCCAGAAGATATCCATTTACATCTAATTAGCCAAAACTGGGTCCCCTGGGAATTCCCAGCTATGTGAGAGATAAGAAAAGTGAGATTTTTTTTTAATTTAAAATTTTAATTTCTTAAAAAATGGATTGCCACATTACAAAATCAGAGTATTACTGGTAAGGAAGAAGATGAGAATAGATATTGGGTATCCAGAACATGTTCATCGTTATTGCATCATTATTATAGTTTCTTAGAGTTCAGCTGAATTATTACTCTCTTCTCCCGCTTATCTTCAGAGTTTTGGAATTAGTCTGACTTCAAACAAAACAAAGATGAGAGAAACTTAATTGCCGACATACAAAATAAAAAGAAACACAAAAATCATAACAGATTTATAAGAAAAGCGATTCAAATTTTCTAATAAGACATCTTTGGAAAAAATTTTGTATAGAAGTAGTTTTCCAGTGGATATAAGGCTTTATAGAGCTAAGATGTAAGCAGAAACTTGGGTGAAACATGAAAAATGTTTTAGTTCACAGATAACAGAAACACTGAACTACTCTAATATTTTTAGCCAAAAGCAAGAGGTGAGAATCACTGACCTAAAAACAAGGATTCCCCAGAAGGTAAAAGGAGAGTGATGAGTAGAAGAGTTACAGAAATGAAGTGAAATGCTCAGGAAGAAGAGTTATTTTTTCTAGATTGCTGCCCTATGGAAGAAAAAATAAAAAGAACAGGAAAATATTAAATATTAAAGCATAGAATATCAATACATGCAAAAATAGACCTCATAGGTCTAAAGTAAAAATATCTTTATATTCCTGTAAAGATTTGTGAAATTACTTTCCACTGAAGTGACATCAGGATGTGAGTACTGCCTTTACCTATAACAAACAGCAAAGAAATCATAAGCTTCTATGAAAGTTCTTGCTTCAGAACTTTAATGGGAAATATACAGTGCCATATAGGAGATTTTGAAAAATGTTTTTTAAATTTTGATTTGTAGGTCCTACAAGCGTGCTTCTGCTCTCATCTGGATTTGAATCTTAGAGCCCTAATGAAGGTTTCTTGGATATTTCTTCACACTTGGAAAATTTCCCCTAAGATTATTTAGAGACGAACAGAGGACAAAGGTGAAGGCCAGTGACTCCTGGAAATGCATTTTATTGTTTCTTTCCTCTCTGTCTCTCTGGATGTATACATAATAAAAAGAAAATAGGAAGGAGAGGGGTCAGAGCAAATGATCTTTCCCAAGGCATTTATTTGGTTTCTTGAGTTTGATGATTGGTGAAAAATTAATTCTCTCCCACTCACTCCCGTCAGTGACCTTTATATCAAGAGCTTCTAGGTAGATGAGTTGGTAAAAGTACTCCTCTTAGAATGTAGAGGTGAAAATGATCCATAAAACTGCCCCATTAAAGATAACTGTAATGGAAAACACAATCCCAGGCACCCACACTCCAGGACTCAGCTGAAAAATTCTGCATCTGTTGTGAGGGTTTTATTTCTCCATCTCTCTTTGGAGCCTTTCACTCATCTTTTCTCAGTTCCTTGTCATGATTGATAGTTCTTATTTAGTATTAGTTACGACTTTTTCTTTTTCTCCATTATCACAGTCTTCACACATGCCTAAGTTTAAACTAACACTTAGTTTGTCACCCTATGGATAGTTACAGAGAAAAACAATTACACATTCACATATACACACTACACATGCATATTATACATAGGCTGATTAATAACATAATACATCACAATATAAATTTTACAAGCAAAAATATTTACCTATAAAGGTATCTCCATAGCAGTTGTGAACTGAGTGGGAGGTAGAGTCATTTCGAAGTGATGATGGTAAAGACAACATGGTGTGAACTTCTGGTACTTGAAGATAATCTTAACTCTTAACTTTTCAAATTTTTTTTTTTTTATCTCCTAAACTTGTATTTTTAAATCTTATTTTAAAGCAGTTTTCTTTTTCTGATCTAACTTCTCAAAGAGGTTTTGATGGTGACTGCTTATTAATTGCTAGAATTGTCTTCTGTGATTTAATATAATGGGGAGAGAAAGAAGGAAAAAAGAGCTGAAATCCTGTAGGACTTTTTATTTTTTGAAGACCTCAATTAATACTCAATTCTTACTGGTCTCAAATAATTCACAACTGGTTTCATCTATTTCTCTTCTTTTCTCCTCCTCTCTTCTCTGGAATGGTATGGGAAGAGAGCCTCAGCCCGGTTGATTGAGATAGTAATGGAAAGGTGGAAAAGTCAAGAAGGGTGTGTTAAGGGGTAAATAGTTTTTAACCAAATCCTGTACCACATCTTCGGGCACTGCATTAAACACAGGCCATATTTGGTTTTGTTCCAAGATTGTCCTGTCGAGAGAGAGAGAGAGAGAGAGAGAGAGAGAGAGAGAGAGAGAGAGAGAAAATATGAGAATATCAGAGAGAGAATGAATCCACCAATGTTATGGCTACCCAAACTGCAGACTAATTTTAGGGACACATATGTCTTTAAACACACTGTATTGCTACCAAACATAAGCCACTACTAACCTGGCAGTCCTAAGGAGATTTCCTTCTGATTGCAGTGACTGGCTGCTTGGAAAAGATAGCTGGTGTCCAGGACTCTGAAACAATAAAATCTACTTACATTTTGATACATTTTTTTTCAGACCCTTGACAGATTCCCATTACCAAAGGGGAGTAAAAATCAAACAGCATTTTCAGCTCATTTGAATTTAAGAAACAAGATAGGTAGCGACTTTTTTTTTTTTCCCCTTTTTACGTTTTATCAAGTAGACAAGTACTTTCAAAAGTAAGAGAAATGGAATCTGCAGAGGCTTTAACACTACAATCTCCGCTAAATTACAGATGATTGGCCTCTCAGAAACCACTGCGATTGAAATTGTACATGCAAGCCAACCCACGGGATAACATAATATCTTTTTACTATCCTGTAAAACTGTATATCAATTTCCCCTGAAATTGGTGACATCCTAAGTATAAAGGGCCACATTTTGAAATAAATAAGGAATCACAGAATTTTAATAGTAAATCAAGCTAAATAAAATTAATTCTTAGCTATAATGGGTATAAAACTGATATAATTTATGAATAAATTGAAGGTGCTAGGTATTGAGAAGTTATGTTGACTAGATATTGACTAGAATTTTCTTTGTGACCAGAAAAAAATTGTACTTTTTCTCATTCTTTTTTATAGTTGTTTTATGTCTCATTATTCTTTATAGAAGAATTATTGACCCATTGACTAACCGATTTAGCTAGTAGCTAGTAAAATTTCCATAACTACTTTGATTGTATTGCTTTATTAGAATAGCTGGAGTTCAGGTTTAAGATGGCTAATGGAGTGCAAGTTGTTTTTTCTTCCTCTCGAGAATCAAAATAATAGTAAACCTATAAGAATCATCCCAAAACAACAAAGGCAGTAACAATGATGAAAAGAACAATGAATTTCAATGGATGAGAGATTTTAACAAATATCTCAAATATGGAAATTGAATGAAAACCTGTGGAATGATGAAACAGAGCAACAGAATCTATAACCTAGATTATTTATGGAGGGGATGAGCAGATAAGAAAGCAAATTTCCCCTCCAGTCCCAGACCCCAGAGAGCATTGGACTCAGAGGTAGCATGTATAATCGAGATCCAGTGTGAAAAGTGGGACTGAAAAGAGAGGCATTAATTTAGTTTAATATGAGGAAAGCTTCCCCTGCCCTTTCTTGCTCAGCACCTTGTAACTGTCTCTGAACTCAGAAAGGGAAGCAATTAGGGATGTTTACTCCCAGGGGGAAAATGGACAGTTCTTCTCAAAATAAAGTGAAGTAAATATCTGGGGACTTCTGTTCCATCTATGTGAGTGTCTGTGGTCAATAATAAAGTTTCTCCATTTCAGCACTGGGAGTGAGGTGAGGGAAAGACCTTATAAAGGCTGTCTCTCTGCTCATACTGAATTACACAGAGCTCCAAGTCAGCCTTCCTATGTACTCTTTCTTAAACAGATGACCAAAGAACATAAAATATTTGAGGACAGCCAGCTGAATGAAAGATTAAACAAACTTAAAAAATAAATAAATACACAAATTCCCTTTAATTAGTAATGTCAGAGGTATTTGAGAATATATGACATCTATAAGAAAAGAATGGTTAGTAATAAAAAAAAAAGGTCATCTAAAATAACAAAGACCTCAAAATTATGATTGCTGAAATTCAATTCAGGAAAAGAAATAAAAGATAATGACATAAATTGATAACATTTTAGAAAATTGTATCAAAGAAATATTCCTAAAGAGCATAAAGATAGGAAATATAAACATAAAGGTATATCTCAACTTTTAAAAATTTTCAAAAAAAAGAGTAATGGTAAGAGACATATAGAATCAATTCAGAACATCAAATATCTTTCAAATCAGAATTCTACAAAGATAAATTGTAGAAAGTGCAAAGAGGAAATTATCTAAGGAACAAAACTAGAACATCTCCCAGATATGTAAATGAAAGAATTTATTAAATATTAAGAAAGTTGAAATAAGGAAGCCCAATGTCTAAGAAACGATGAGGATATTTTATAAAAACTCAGGAAAGAAATAACCCTAAAAGCTTCCAAATAAGAAAAAAATAAAAGCAAACAAATTAAGAAAATACTAGGTTGCCAACCAAGGGAGAAAAAATCAGACTACCATCAATCAGACTTTTCTTTATTGAGATAATGCTGGAAGATAGAACAAGTTAAATGTTCTGAGGGAAATTTAATTTTGATCAAGAATTCTATATTTAGTCAATCATCTCACCAATGAGATTTGGAGAGAAAACAAAATAATTTCTACTTGTACAAGTGCATTTTACTTTTACTTTCAATAAACCTTTTCCAAGGCCATTTTTGAGGATGAACTCCAGCAAAATGAGGATGCAAAATGAAAAAGTAGGGAAACATGAGCTATAAAAATAGTAAGAATAATTTAAGATCCAAGTAACAGAAAATATAAATGATGCACAACAGAAAAGGAAATCCGTGGTTACTAAGAGGTATATGATCAAAAGAAGACAAGACAATAGGCTAAAAGGTATTATAGATGGCTTATAGTTCATCTCCCCCAAAGAAACAGAGCATGGCTATGAGTTATTTCAAGAAATATCAAACAAAATATACAAGAAAATAATTGTCCCAATATAAAGCAGATTTGAGAGTGACATGATTTTAAGCAATCAATGGAGTATAATAAAGGAAATTCCATTTAATATTTAGTAGCAATGAGGTTAAAACATTGAGCCCATAGAGACAGAGCAGTTATCACAGGCCTTTATTTAGCTCTACAATAAACTATATTCACATAGTCATTATAATGTAAATACTGTTTATGTTCTTTCAAGTTTTACAATCAACGTTTAGACAACCCTCAAATGATTTCACTGATGTTGCAGAACAGAATGTAAATATTACTATCAGATGTCTAAATAAAGATTAATTTTCTTGTGCCAGAAGTAGAGGTTGGAATACAAATTTTTACAGACTCAGACCCACTGAGTATAATTAGAATAAAAGCAAGCTTTAATGCTGTTTCTTTCTTTGCAAGCCACAGTGAAGAAGAGAAAAAGAGGCTCCCCAGACAAAGAGAAGTATTAGGATTTATAGTTTCTTACCACTCCAGGCTGAATAATGTACAAGCTGAAGACAGGGATGGAGTGGGCTTTTCCTAGATAGCCATAAGTTATCAAAAAGCTGGGCCCTCTTCACAACTCCAAAGGAATTCCATCCGTGATGCTAGTCATTGCAATAAGAGTAAGCCAAGTACTTGTCCCTGCCTCAAGCTGTCCTGAAGAGAGAGAGGGCCCTTCTTAGTTGTGTGGAACAGGATCCTCAAGTAATTAAGAATGACCAGACACTTCTATGCTAGTCAGCTGTGAGTAATGGTCAGACAAAACTGGTTAGGTTTATAACTCAGTTTCCTGCAGCCAAAAACTGATTGGCATTTCAAAAGCATATCTCTAAAAGCCATTCCCAAGCTTATATGTCAAGCACTGACATCTGCATTCAGACTATGCTATGTCAAGTAGTAAATCCTACTTCCTGAGGCTTCTGGGCTTTAAAAGATAGTTTAGTGAGCAGAGAAAGAAAGACTTGTAGCAAAATTCCTTTTTTCCCCTTGTTAGGCCCTAAATTCTGTAAAAGGCATTTACCCCAAAGAGCCCTACCAGATATCTTGACAATATCAAATTAAAGAAATAGATAACAGAAGTTAAAATTTTCAGGTGGGGCAAATTGGAATGGAGAGACTGAAACAATCTTATAAAATGGCAGTCAGGAGAAACTATCAAGCATCAACAGAACATCAAACAGGTTTGAGTGTATTATTTTGAGTTTCATAAATAATTAACATACAGACTAAAAATATTGATATAACTATCAAACTTAGGAAGTGGATTGTATAGGTGGAGGTGATTTCAGTGCATATACAACAAAACATCTATCATAACAGCCAATCAATAGATAATGTCAAAATTAATGAATTGATTACATGTCTTGTAAATGTATTAGTTAGAGATGGGAGGATACTTACTGGAAGAAATAAAATGTTGACTTTAGTAGTGGGGATGGAAGTAGTGGACAGGAGTCTGTTGCTTTTCATTCTAAGCTTATTTGTGTTATGCTGTTTTTCATCATGAGGATGCATTACTTCAATAAAAACTAGGCATATATTTAGAAAAGGAAAAAAACTAATTAGACAAGTTGTTTGATTAAAATGACTAAAACAACAGTATTTATTTATTCATTTGTGAGTTTATTTCCTGGAGCTGACACACAAACTGCCTCATTTTCTTCTCCTATCTTATGTCCAAGTCTACCCCTGTTCTCCTGTCTCACTGCTCACAGCATACTCAGGAATTCTTCACCAAGCACAGTCACTTAAATGCCTACTGACTCAATCTTGTATTTAATATACTATTTTCATGTACTCGATACTGTGCAAGGTGATTGACAGATTAGCTCTGTTGTTACTGTTATTTTTGGATAAGAAAACTGATATTCCTTGCCAAATTTATTTCAAAGGAGAGCATGAACATTAAATTATTGCTATCAGTAGGAAGATCATAGTAAGAGAAAAAAAAAATTTTTGAGGGAAAGATGAAGACTTGTTCCAAGAGAATGGGTTATTCAACAAAAACAATTACTTTATTATGAAGGCCCAGGACCTCAAAAGACAAACAAGGGCTATTTTCAGAAAATAGAGTAACCTTGAAATTTGTCAATAAACTTCTCTTGTTCCCAGTTTGCCTATAGGAAACTGTCATTTCATCCTACTTTTGCCTTTTGCTTTTTTTTGTACATAGTGGGTATATCAAATAATTTTCAATAATGCCCCAACTTGGCATGGGGGGCAGTTTTCTATAACAATTTTTCATTTATTTAATATTGTTCCCTGTTATGTTGCCACTTCTCTCTCGGTGAATTAGACTTTCTTTATATTAGGCCCTGGAGCTTCTAGATCTTCTCTACCTTCTTCTAAGTCATGATGCTTCTGTAAAGAGCCCAATATTCAAGTTGCTGTCTAGCATCCTTGAGTAGAGAATTACAAAATGATGGCTCTTTCACTGAACTCGGCTTATGCACTTCACAGAACTGCTTGCTCCCGTTCATCTCTCTGGTCCTGGCCACTTCCCCTGCCTCCCAACCTGCGTGGCCCCAGTGGTTACATAGGCCATTCCCATGCTCAAAAAGCCTGATTACCATCTTTGATCTTATTACAGCTTCTAACACCTCTAGTTGTCTTCTGGTGGCAAAGGCCGGGTTTTTTAGCAAAGGCTTCGATGCATTCTCTGCAGTGGAAACCAAAGCAGTGTTCTGGTCAAGTTGGCCATGCCCATGAGTGCTCTGGCTTTCTCAGCAGCTGCTTGGAGAAGCAAGTAAAACCATCTGGAAGACTAGGAGAGGTGATGTCCTATGAGTAAAATTTGACCAAAGAAAGTGTATTTAGGAGTCAACTAATAGATAAATGGAGGAAATGAGTAACCAGGTTTGTTTCCTTGTAAAGCTGTTGCTGACGTGATAACACATTCCCTTGTGTTTGTTCTCCTTTCTCTCCCGCTTCATTCCCTTTGTCCCATACTCTTGGGGGATACTCTCCATTCCCTGGTATTGTGCTCCCCTAATAAAACATTTGCATGCAAACTTAATTTTAGGTTCTGTTTTCTAAAAACCCGGGCAATACATTTGGCTTCTCTGTCTGAAATTTGCAGCTAGATTGCACACCTGAGTGAAGGTAACAGTGCCCTCATTGCTGGTGGAAAATGAGATGGTAAAAACCTATGATATATAAGTTATTAAATTTTCACCTATGGTTAATTAGATAGGTTTCACCTATGGCTATTAGAAGACAGCATTTCTCAATCTTTAATGCACTTGATCAATGTGAGAGCATGATGATTATGTGACTGTGGTTGGGATGGCTGCTTTTAACAGTGTTGGAGGCCAAATTAAAGCATACTTTGAAAGCCAGAGGTCTCAAATGCCGCTTCAAAAAAGATTCTTATTCCTTGATGTACAGGGCATTCTAAACTAAACTTAGAGTTTGATCATAATGGTGGCAGAGGTGCAAAATGAAGCTGAATGCATACCATCTTATCTGAAAGAATGGAACCTGAAATATGAGATAGGATCATCGATTTAAAATCCTGAGAATTTTGAACCTTCAAATTCCACTGCACCCTTCAGGCTGATAGAAACACTCAGCTTTTCTTTGCTGAAGAAGAGCAATTTCCCTATCTCTGAACACCAGGTAATGTCCTCACCTAAAGAAAGTCTATGCATATTTTCTTTAAGACTTACCCCCACTATCTCTTTGCCTCCAGGCCAGTAAGAGCCACTGTTGTGGGAATAAAAAGCATACCCACCGAAGGAACTGCAGAATCTGACACATATGAACCATCAGGAACTGAGGAAATGTGTATGAGAGTATATTTTGAAGGTGTTAATCTGGGGAGATGGAATGTGAGGCTGGATAGGGGGAGAACTCGTTAACACTGGGACACCCACTCACACTGATGGTTCAACATTCCAGCAAATATACTTGAAGCTGGTCATAATAGTTTTCCCTAATGGTTCCTTGATGACTGGATATAACAGTGGCCTACAGTAAATGAGGTAAAGATTTCAGAATATATGACATAGTATTTTGGGAGTAGTTAGAAGTCACAGGGAGATGCCAGGAGTAAAAGGTACCTGAGAAACTACCACCTGCATGTGTTCCCAGGAAAGACCCCAAAGACACTGCCTTCACTGTGGCATTTTGAGAGGCACTTCCATGGCTATCTCTGCAGAAAGATACCATCCTGGAACTTGAACTCCAGATGTCAGTGGGGAAGATAGCATTTTGAAATGGCGTGGACCGGGTGGCAGCATGGAACTATCAGAGATGAGATAAATGTAGTTCTAAAATGAACGGCAAAGCCAGAAGAGCCATGGAATGCCTCAATCCAGAGATAAATCTCAAGTTGGCAGTAGAACAGGGAGATAAGTATCAACTATTGTTTAAGAACCAGCTACAACTTCAGGGGGCGTAATTTGTTTGCTTATCCCCCTTAAGTCTTTTTGGGATGTTGCAACCGTTCACTTTTTTCAGAATTGAATTCGTACCAACCCTCTCAGGGTAGAAGTGAAGGCATCATATGCTTATAGAAAGAGAGGGTGTGGGAGATCTGGGTAATGCAAAAAATGAATTCTGCCAGATCCAATCTGGGTACCTCTACCGATATAATCACTGTTAGTTAGCCCCTAGACCTTAGTCACTTGTCCTGCTTTTTAGATGGAGTCCTACTCAAAATGCTTTTATAGTCCTTATACCCCGGCCATTGTTGTTGTTGCCACGTCTTAAACCAGCTGACTCATTGTCTCCCAGAGGCAAGTTAGCTGTAGTGGGAACCATTTAGCATCTCCAGCGACCAATTCCAGCCTGACTGGACCTACTGGGACTCTCATTTCCCAGTAGTTACCTGAAGGGACCAAGTAGAATTCCTGGAAGTGCAGAGAAAGTAAAGCCTTATAGGCTGATCCTTGAATGATGGGGAATAGTACACATGAAGGAGCTGCCAATTAAAAATGCTTCCCCTTTCTCTCCTTGGACAGATTTTCCGAGAAGAGGTGTCTCTACAAGGACTCTCCTTGTTGCTAATGTGAGTTTTCTTAGAAAACTATGGGCAGTTCTTTAATGCGACATATAGTGTTTTCTAGTCCTCTTTCCTTGTGTCATGTCCCTTTCCCCTCATTCTTGTCCTGGGATTCCACCTCTCAATAAAACATTATTATATGAGCCCTCTTCCAGGTGCTGTTTTCTAGAAGATAGGATAAGGCAGCTTCTTACATAGGAAAGACATCAAAGTCACCACAATAAAAATATTTGAAATAGAAAAAGCAAGCAAACAACAACAACAACAACAAAACTTCTCCCAAACCCAAGTGATTCGGAATGTGTGAAGAGATTAAGGAGGTAGAAATCAGGTCATATTTTGGAAGAAAGGGAAAAAAGTTCATCATTTTCTCTTTCTGCCCTTCTCTGAGACATGAGATGGGTAAGGCCTGGAGAGATGCATTTGGGAGCTAGTAAGACTTGCTTAATTCTTGGCTAGACAGCCGAGAATGATCAGAGAATAAAAGCGGAGACTTGCAACATATCTATTCTATGATCTGATCTTTAAGTAAGAAATATATAGGGGAACTTGAAGTTTTATATTTTCCAGTCTAAACTAAAGAAATTTAAGCAAATATTCAGGGCCAAAGCTTTGTGTATGTCTCAAGATTTTCCTGCATTTTTTTCCCTAAGCCTAGCTATTCTGTGTCTTATCAACTTCAGCAAACAGTAACTCTGTTCTTCCTGATACTTCAGCTGAGACCTTGGAATTATCCTTGACTCTTTTCTTTGTCTCACAGCCTATATTCAAGCTATCAATAAATCCTATAAAATTCATCTTCATTTTATATTTAGACTCCGACCAATTTAAAATGGTAGAGAGATTATATCACACAGTTCAAAACTTTACAATGGTTTCTTATGTTCCTTAGAGTAAAATTCAAATTGTTTTGTTTTGTTTTGTTCTGTTCACTAATGTGTCCTCTCTCTATATAATTCCTGGTTCAAATGATAAACTTAGCAAATATTTTATGAATGAATCGATATATGTTAAGGATGGTATTTTAATCTCTAGAGATAAAAAAGGGAAAGTTATTTGAAAGTGTAAATGTGAATTCATGGATATTTGGACCAATGTTTCTGCTGCTGGAAGACCTAAGAATGTTTTAATTTTAGAAACATTAAATAGCTGACAGTGACATGACCTTGATGGAGAACAGTCTAAGATAAAAAAGACAACTTGATTTCACAAATAAAATCTAAGTTTTAAGCTGATGTGAACCATAATCATATTGACCCACTGGCTGAATATTTCCAGCACCTTCAGTTAGCAAAATCTTGTTAGTGACCAATTTGTCTCTCTGCTGAATGCCAGAAAATGATGAGACTTTGTGGCTAAAGTGATAATAAAATCTTAAGAAACATCTATTATTAGCCTCGTTAAGAGAAATTGTGAAAGAATACCTCCATTTCCAAGTGATATAGACAAATTTAGTGTCCTAAAAGGAAGATGTGATCAACAAAAGAAAGAAAAGAAAAAAATAATGGGGCATCTTGACATTTAAATAAAAACAATAACACTTACCTAATGTCTGTGAAGTATGTTTCTTTTATATTTAAACATCACCTTTGTTGCGATATATAGCTACTCTGTTATTTAAACTTTAAGATTGTTACATAATATGCATAATGTTATATGCTCTTAGAGCTTTTAAAATTATGCCATCTTAAAATAAAATATTCTACTCATTAGACCAAGAAATTGAGGTTTTAGGCATTTTCGTAGTTAGGATTCTGTGTAAGCTGGTCTGATAGAATAAGGCGTGGCAAAACTTGGTTTGGGTCTTTGTAAACTCAGAGCTCACTAGGTTCTACAGTCATCAGCTGTGGGACAATGGCGCATCACTTTTGTTGCATAAACCTTAAAGACGGTTGTGGATTAGGTGATCTGTAAGATGTCTCCAAGCTGATGTGCTTTATTGATAGTATGAAATTTCTAAAGACCTAAATTTTAACCCCTCTTAGATATTCCACTGCCGTTTCAAAAACTGTCCTTTCTCCAAGCACATATGATCTTCCTCATAAAATTGCCTCTAACTCCCATATTATTCTGTTTCTGTTGTAGACCTTCAGCTTGACAGGTTAAAAACTTGCAGTCATTTTGACTCTTCTTTTACTAATACTTATCTTACTATAAAGTCTGTTTCTGGTCTCTGAGTATTGAACACTATGTAATTTTGCCTAGATAAATTTTTATCTAGGCTAAGCACATTTATATATAAAACTGTTCAATGCCTAATTTGCGTATTCCTAAACTGAGATACCTTTATGTTTTAAATAAAGAAAAGTATACCTTTCTCCTATGGAAACTCGAAAAGGCTCAGTATATGTTAAATCTATTTCTGTAATAATATGGTAAAAAAAAAAAAAGTAATTACAAATAGGCTTCAAAAGGTAGACTGTTTTTGCATTCATAATTAGAATTATTTTCCTAACTCTAATTGAAGTGTTTTTGGGGGGGCAGGGGGGAGATTTTGCTATAAATTTACAATAGTAATTTTATAGAATTGATACAGAAAATAATTTGGCAACCTGAAGCAGACAGCAAATAGTTATAAAATCATCTAAAATCATGTACTGTCTGAGTTCTAAAGAGCTGAAGGATAGGCCTACTGTGATGAAATGAATGAATAGCAAGTTATCATATATCTATATATACATCTTAATTAGGCATTGATCCAGTAAGCTATAATAGCTAATAAAAAGGGAATTTTAATTTTAAATTTAGCATAGGTCCTTCAAATAATGTCAGATATAGAAGATTCTTTAAACTGTGTATAGTTTCCATAAGGTGTAACTCTTTCAGAGTGAAGCTACATCATTCTGTATACTATTGTTGACTGTATTAATCAGGGTTATCCAGAGATGTAACGTAAGTTGGTGGCTATTTTCCAAGAAGAAACTCTTCTGTAAGTGGAAAAATTTATATTTATAGAGACAACTTTGACTTGCTAGCTCATTGGGTTGATGAATATCATTTGTTAATGACTTCCCATCCTGTGAGAGAGAAGGGAAAGAAATGTAAGGTCAAAACTCTTTTTTCCATGGTAAATTTTAGCATGCATGTGAGTCATCTGAGACACTTAGTACAAGTGCTGGTGAGTAGGGGCTGTCCCAGAGACTTTGGTACAGGTCTGGGGTGTAACCCAAGAATCATCATTCTGAAAACAGGCTTCAAGATAATATTGAAGCATGTGATATTCAGATTACATTTGGAATAATCCTGATATTGATAAACGTAGATTATGCCCTATTCCTACACAAATTTCCGTTCTAAGATTTTTTAAAAATAGTTTTTATTTCCTAACAGCTACTTCTAGTTTTCCTAGAAAAACTGATATAATTTAAACAGAAAGACTGTTATTGTTTCCTTAACTTCACTGCCATTTTCTAACAAAAGAAAAGTCTCACAAGACAAGACAAGGTCAATAGATTCTTCTCGGCAACAGAGCTCTTCTTCACATTGGAACTGTTGAAACTAATTTAGCCAGATTTCTAAGGTACACTTTTTTTTTTTTTTAATGTGGACATTTGTGCATCATTTCATAGATGATGTTTCACAATTACTGTGGTCAAATAGCATTAACTGTCATGGTTTATGCATTTGTGAACTTGGACTTAACTCTTCAGGTTGTTATTATTTCAATTGAATTTGTTTCATTTTCAGTAATTATATATTTGTCAAGTAGAATTGCTGTTTAAAATAGCTTCCAAAATTTTTGTTATGTGGTTTGGAATCAAAGCAAATTTTACTATGTTTATAGAAATGTACATACAAAAAATAATGTTATATAAATTTGGTGTCACACAAAACAAGTTCCTTGTCATTGGAAGAATGACAACAATTCCATATTTTCTAATTCAGCAGCAATCAAGTGCTTTGTAGTGGTACTTTTTCTGCTTTATCTTAAAAAATTACCTGAGAACCTCATTGAAATGCAGATTCTGACTGAGTAAGTCTGGGCTCAGGCCTGAGATTATAAATTCCTCACAAACCTTTCAAATTTTATTGATGCTGCAGGTCCACGAATCACAATTTTAGTGGTCAGGTTACTCAAAGAAGATAAGTATAAGTATGCGAAGCTGTGTTACATTTTTAAGAGATATGTGAAAGGATTATTTGTCACATATTACTTCATATTTTGGTAGCACCTTAGCCATTTATTATGTAAATATGATAAATTTACAATAAATATAACATTTTTTTGTTCTAAGTATATATAAGAATGACTGATATGTAAAAAAAAACCCTCAAATCTAAGAGTTTTGCAAGTAAATATTTAAAACTTCTGTGTTAAGAAATTGTTCATTGGGAATGTGTATACCCTCAAATAATTTGGTCTCAAAGAGATATTTGCCCACCCTTGTTCATAGCATCATTATTTACAATAGTTAAAATGAGGAAGCAACATGTATTGTT
>NW_011888847.1:71933-99348 GCF_000151845.1 Pteropus vampyrus | reverse complement strand
CCTCAAATAATTTGGTCTCAAAGAGATATTTGCCCACCCTTGTTCATAGCATCATTATTTACAATAGTTAAAATGAGGAAGCAACATGTATTGTTGATGAATAAATAGATAAGCAAAATGTGGCACGCACACACACATACACACATTCACACACAAAATGGAAAATGGAATATTATTCAACCTGAAAAAGGGAATTCTGACATATACTACAACATACATGAACCTTGAGGACATCATTATGCTAAATAAAATAAGCCAGTCCACAAAAAGACAAATATTGTATGATTCCACTTATATGGGGGTATTTAGAATCATTAAAAGCACAGAGACAGAAAGTAGAATGCCAGTGTCTTGGGATGTGGGGAGAATGTGGACTTATTGTTTAATGGGTATAGAGTTTCAGTTTTACAAGATGAAAAGAGTTCGAGAGATGGATGGTGGTGATGGCTGCACATCAGTGTGAATCTGCTTAATACTACTGAATTGCACACTTAAAAATGGTTAAGATGATAAATTTTATGTTATGGGTATTTCATACCTAAAATTGAAAAAAACGTGTTAGAGGTTTTATCATCTGATTTCTCATTTAAAGAGAGCCTATACCTGAGAGACAGATAAATTTCTTGAATGTGCATCTCAGGCATCTTTGAGATATTGTAAGGTCTGGCTGCCATTGCGTATCTAGAGCATATTTCCCCCATTTCAGTGTTGTAGCTCTTAGTAACCACTTTGGAGTTTGCTAAAATCCTGCATAGAGTACCTGTGGACAGAGTCATTCTTTTAACTCTTGATGTGGCATATCTGTTTGCTACTTCTTAGGAAGTGTTTCTATTCTAGGGTACCATTCTAGGCTATCTCAATATAGCCCTTGATGCTAAATAGGTTAGTCATCCCCAGTCTGTGCCTTTGTGGGTATGTTTGTGTGTGATATGATCTCCTTGCTGCTAAAGGATTTTGTAAATTTGAGTTCTATTATGGGATTCACAGTGAAATGATACTGTTGGAAGAAAAATATTACTTTCAGTGATAACCGTAGAATTCTTCTTAGGGTTAAAATAATCTTTTTTTTAGAGAACTACCTTACTGAGTATGTTAATTTGTGGAAATGAAGTTCTTTTTTTAAGAATTGGAAAGCTTCCCTAGACCCTGTCCCTACACCCTGATACCACCTCCACCAAAAACAGGGAAACAATCTTAAATGCAGCAAAGCCATAGCTCAGGATACATAGCAGCTGCAGTGAAGCAGCTCAATCATCATAACATCATTTTAAATCTTTGATAGCTTTGTGATTCAATCTATCACTATTTTGCTTTTCTTTCTATTTCTTCCTTCTGCCCCAAATTCTCCATAACTATTGTTTATGAATCGTGTGTATCTCTTAACTGCTGAATCTTCTTGAAAAGAGATCTAATTGATAAGTTCATTTCTATTCATCAGAGAATACCTCTGTTGAGCAAAACTATGCCTTCATGCTACATCTTAGCATGCTGGCCAGGATATAAATAGCTGCTTATGTAACCAGTCACCAATTCCTAGTCCAACTAGTTGTGGCAAAGGTGGTGATGTTGCTTTATTCAAAGCACAATAATCTGTGTATGAGAAATGCACACAAAAGGAGCTATGAGTATGGTAAATCCTATGAAGCTTCTTACAGGATCATTATAGCAGGTGGACATTTGTCCTGGTCTATTGAATACATGTTGCCAAGACCCAAAGTGGTTTGGGTAAACTGAGTTTTAAATGGATTGCAGTGGGCTGCTCACAATGGAGACGCTCTTTGTAACTAAGTCAAACACTCAAAATATTTGTCCTCTAGGACTGTTTTCAACTAAATTTACATGAAAAATTTTCCCTCTGTCCCCAAAAAGTTTGCATAAAAATATCTCCATCCCTGCAAACATGCTGAGATTTATTCTGTCATTAAGAATTTCCAAGGAATTCGAACTGGAATTCCATTTAATTATTTATAAATGGTATGTTGGTGTTTGATAGAATATTTGGGTGATAATGTACTAAGACAATCAAAATGTCATCAGGGAAATGATCAGAATTTCAGAGTTTATGTAAACAGACTACACTACCAGAAAGTTTTAAACAGGAAACAGCTCATGACTGAGCAGGCTTCCAGTAAAGCAAAGGGTCAAATGGCGTTGGCTTAAAATAGAGCAGGGACAATTTTGGCAGTCACTTATAACAGTGAAGAGAGGGTAGGGAAAGAAGACCAATAGGAAATTCTATTTAAAGAAATATGTATGCCTTCTACCCAACACAGAGAATCATCTCCTAGACCAGAATAAATGTAAAAGGCTGATATCCTTGCAGAGGTCTGCAGGGCCAGCAGAGCCATTGTTACATCACTATCAGGCCCCAATCACTCAAAAAGAAAATCCCTATAGCTGGTAAGAAGGTCAAAATTGGGGTCATACCTGGGAGAATCTCTGCTTTTCAGTTCTGAAAGTTTACATTCACTGCAGGAAAAAAAAGACCCAATTAACTGAAGGTACCAAAGTCTCCTACAGAAATATCACTATATAATATAAAGAAAAAGCTTTAACTATGAGAATAATCCAAACTTTAGTATACTTTCTCAATGCATGTTCCTGAAATGAAGATATATGTGGTCATATATGAAGAGAAAGCTGGCTAAAAAAATGTGCAGTTTTCTTACAGTCCCTATCCTCCTCTACTGTTTATACAAAATTACCATTGTCTTTAAGCCTACTCCAAGTTCTTTACACACCTGCTTTAATGCCTTACTATTTATTGATAAAAGATATAAATAAGATAAAAGTTTTAGGGAGATTATACATTTTTAAATAATTTTTGAATTAGGTGGCAGACACTTCCAGATCCATGGCAATGGAAGCTAACAGGCTCAAGACAAGTTATTTTCAATAGCATTCATTTTAAGGGTACTAAAAGGCAATTTAGTCATCATACATACGCCCATAATATAATCAAATATAACACTGAACATGCCATTCTCAGTTTAAAAGTGCAAACATTCAGAGTTACATGAGAACTTTATTCCAACCTGTATAATTATTCTAATGACCCCAGAGTTTTACCCAAACACGATTCATTTTAATGCAAGTGAACAGTACAGATTTCCTTGTAGGTATAAAGCAACAGAATGTAAGAAATATAGCAGAAGCTTTCTCCTGGTGTTTTACTTTTTAAAAAATTTCCACTTTGGAATCAGTAAGATAAATTGCTTTCATTCTCCAAGTTGTTTATAGTTTTAATCTGAGATGGCGGGCTGTTGTTTCTAGAGCAGTAACCAGTTAATTCAATCTGATTATTTCATATACAAATACTGCACATACAGATTTAACAGCTGGTTAGACACTGTCAACTCTATGTGAGAATATTTGTAATAATTCACCCTAGTTTCATATTATTTAACTGAAACATTTTCAGACATGTCAGCATTATGTTTACAATACTTAGCTCAATGACAAATATAGTTGCATTATTTGTGACAAATATCGTCTGTATGATTGACTAAATTGACCCCAAATTGGCTGCACAAAATTCATTATTTAGAAAAAATCCAAATCCAATTCAATTCTGACTTTTCTAAAAGGGAAGGCAACTTAACAGCCTCACTTTCTGAAAGAATTCTTCCAAGACTCTTGATAGAATATGTATTATCAAGTATGTCAGTGGAGATGAATGAGAAGATGCACCCCAGATATTGCATGCATTTATATTTTACCTTTCCTTAATTTATAGATTCAATCCAACAACCACCTCTACTATTATCTAAACGTTTAAGGCACTTTCATGATGAAATGGCAGATGTATTTAGTAATGGAGGAGTTGAGAAAGACTAACCAGCCTTTGAAAGTTTCTGAAAGAAAAACTTTATTCTTTCTTTTAAATGTTATTTCAGTGAGCTTGTCCTACAGTGCAGTGAATAGGAAACACACACATGTGTACACACACACACACACACACACACACACACACACAAAGTTTTCATCTAAGCTTGAGGCCCCTGTTTTTCCTAAATAAAATAATATTTAACAAATTTAACATTGTTTTTGACCTCATACTTTACATAAAAATGGTGGAGTCCAAATGATATCATTGGAAAGAATCAGCTCTAAATATATGTCCACTTGTGTTTATTGAAAAATTTCATACACACACACACACACACACACACACACACATAGAGAGAGAGGGAATGCTCTATAAAAATATATAACTATACTATTTATAGATGCATATATTTCCAACACATGAAGTTTTTCCTATAATATATCAAAATGCTTTTTCCAGGTAGAACCCTTCCGTTGACTTGATAAGGACAGTAAAGGGCGAGTAGGGATGTGGTAATAGTCTGGATTTAGGAGGCTGGGAACAAGGTATGTTTTCTTTAGCGTGTTAAGAACCAAGAAGTTCAAAATGACAAAAAAAAAAAAAAATAGTTGTCAGAGTAGGTTGTTGAGAGGCTGTGACCACTGGTTGACCGCAGCGGGACCTGGGCAGTAGGAGACTCCTCGCCCCTCCTCTGGGTGTGGAATGTCTGTTCTGCCCACTGTCTCCACAGCCAGAGCCATTTTTAGGACACAGCCTTGAGAGAATAATGGGTTGTTTGGTCACTGTATATGTGACTGAAGCCAGTTAAGGCCTCTGTTATAAAAACTTTCAAGATAATGGCGGGCGGGTGCAGAAATCTACTTGTCTTGCAACCACTCCAACAAGCCTCATAAGTAAGTTCGCTTGCTTCATACAGCTGCCACCTACCAAGCTGGAGTGGACAGCCTCTTCTTTCTCAGTCTCTCCTTGTCCTCTGTGTACAGGTCTAGTTTGTAAACCAACATTAGTGGATGCTTGTAATCAAATTGTCCAATTTAATTGTAATTATACATTAGGTAAATTTCTGAAATATCCTCTGAAGAACTAGTACATTTAAACTCAGTTCCTAGGCATTGACAGGTACATAGAAAAGCCTTTATCTTTATTGACTGCTATTAAAGACATCATAAATATTTCCATGAAAGAAAATGAGCTTTTGGGCCTGGCCAAATGATATTCAAATGCAGATTCTGTCGCTTTACACAAACATGGAAATGCTA
The DNA here is from genome assembly GCF_000151845.1 of Pteropus vampyrus. Classification (NCBI taxonomy): domain Eukaryota; kingdom Metazoa; phylum Chordata; class Mammalia; order Chiroptera; family Pteropodidae; genus Pteropus; species Pteropus vampyrus. The sequence goes on along the minus strand of NW_011888847.1, from coordinate 94,260 downwards.
CTTAACTTTTCCGATCCCCAGCTGTTTTGTGAAACAAGGTTAATAATACTTTACATGGTTGTTGTGAGGTGCAAATGAGATCACACATAGCTCAAAACACAGTGCCTAGCATCTTGCAAGTGTTTTGATAATTTTTTTTTTTTTTTTTTTAGTATAAGGGAATTGAACTGAATTGTGAAGAGTATTAGGCTTCAAATATGACTTTGGAAGGTCTTTTCAAAAAGAAAATTCTCTTATTTTAACAAGTAAGGTCTTTCTTTCCTGCTCTTTCTATTGAACAAGAAAACATGTTATGGCCTCCTAGAAACTGTAACTAGAGTTTCTTCCAAGAGTAGCTTTTTAGATCAAGTGTTAATTCATCTCATTATAAATGGCTAGCAACTATTAAAGTCAGAAGGGTACATTTTGAAGGTGCCAAGCCAAGAAATTGAGTGAAGAACCAGAAGAAAATGGGCACAAAAGACGACTTGGGCTCTTGAGTTGTCTAGCTACATCACATGAAGTGTTCATAGAAGTCTAAAACTTGTTACTCCAAATCTTCTTTGAGCATATTGAATTAATGTACTGTTTTTTTTTTTTAAACACAGGGTTATAGGTTTCATTTTTATCTTGTTTAGAAAAAACTAATGATGACTGCCCTATATTTTCTGTTATTTCATAATATTTAGTATCCTTAGATATAAATATGAATATGAATGTAGAAATAGACATAGATATATAATTTGACTTTCATTGTACCTCCTGAAGTAAGTATTGCTGCAAGTATTATACCATTATGCATGCGAGAAAACTAAAACTAAAAATTTATAGATTTATTCTGATTTATACTGAAGGTCCATTAGGTTCATATTTACCATTTAAATAACAACATTTCAGTTCGTAATCCAGATAGCCTTGTAATTAATGACTCACTTAAACAATACCATCATGATTTCCTTTTCTATGTACTACTGCACAAGAGTAATATTTGGTATTCTAAAAGTATTAGTATCATTTAGAGGAAAATATATTAAAAATTAGGTGCTCAATGTATATCAAACAGGAATTTTCTCTTAGCAAGGTAGGATTGGTATGCTTATTCCCTTAATGCAGTCTAAAATACACTTCACAAAAACTCTCAGCTATACTATTGCCATAGAAACAATGTGTAAGGAAAACACACACATATCCATACACACACACACACAGACATGCGTATACACACATACATGAAGAAACACAGAAGAATGCTTTGTGAATCTCTGGAAGACAACCTCTGAGAAATTCCAGAGATATTTGTGGATGTGCAGACTCTGAACATGGCTGTGGTTCTGCATTTAGAGACCAGCAAAAGAATATAAAAACAAAGTTTTAAATCCTAAGGAAATAAAACTGAATATGAAAAAAACACTTGAAGCACAGGTGTTTATGATGGCATTATTTATATTTTTAAACCACTCGACAGCAACCCAAATGTCTAAATATGAGTAATAATAAAATAGCTATGGCATGTTACATAGCTATTCAAATGATGTTTATGAAGAGTTTTTAATAACATGAGAATGCAGTTTTGATTTAAAGTAAGATAAAACACAAAAGCAGAGGTAGAATATGATTGTTATGTTTTGGAAAAAAGTATATACCTATCTGCTAAACAATATTGTAGAAGAAAGAAGCAAAATGTTAGCATAAATTAGTTCTATGTTGGTAATGGAGCAGAGTAATAACCTTTCATCTTCCTACATTTTTGTACTTCTCAAAATTTTTATTATGAAAAAATAGGATTTATTCTTTTTTAAGCTACCATTTTACTTTTTCCATATAAAACCAATCGTGTACTTTATAGAAACTAGGAAAACAAAAATACACTAGATATTGTATTTCAAAGGCAAGAATTCACATGGAAAATTTGTTGGAGGTTTGAGGTATTGAAAGTTGGAATCAAGTGCCTCTCCTAAGTGAAGTAGCACACTGTTGAGTTGATCTTGACAGGTACAGAAAGTCAACAGAGAGGAAGTCTCTTTTTCCACCCTTCTGCCTATTAATCTTTCCTTATTGTCTATTACTGGCAGAGCCTGGGAAGCTACTGGCAACTGAGAAAAGTAGCTTGCATAGTGCCAGCCAGAGCGTCAGGAAGCACTGTATAAAAGAGTCAATTCTGAACAAAAAAGACAAAAAATAACAACCACAGGCTTATTCTGAATAAATAATAAGAAAAATGCACATAAAATACATTTCTCGACGAAAAATTTTAGAATAACAGTATTGAGACACAGAAAACTTTATTAATAATTTTCCTTAATTTGATTACCAAAGCCAAATGCTTCTTAATGAGATGAATTGAGTACAAATACATGATGTTAAACTTTTAACATGTTTCATTTGTTTTTATTAAAGTGATTCGGCCATCCCCCTTCTACTCCAATAGATGTTTTATTAAGGAAACTGGTTTAAATGTACATGATAAATGAATTGTGTTGAAAATTCTATTTTTTTCCAATTCTAACCTCCTGATCTGAATTAACTTCTCCACCACTGTTCCCATAGAAACCAGCAATACAATCAATAAGATGCAAAGGTAGTAATGTACATGCAGAGGCATTCTACAGGTATAGTAACAATATTTATTTTAAATCATGGGACAAATTAGTATTTGCAATTAGATTAGAGGTAATATGATTCAAAAGTCAAAATGAAAAATGCAGTCTAATGTTAAACAAAGATGATAAACTTTCTCTGATCTCCCCTGTTTTCTTTTTTCCAATGTAAAATAAGCATAATGCCCAGAATATTGAAAGCCATATTTTAGTGTGGCAATTCTTTTGGAGTTATCATTCCCTTACCCCACACTGATTTTCTCACAAATAAAACATAAAACAGTATGTGTGTGTACGTGCATGTGTGTGGGCGTGTAAACATAAACCTCATAAAACATAAAATTCAAGCTCTTCCTCATGAAAGACTTGTCCCATTCTGACCCCCTTTTTAACTCTAGATTCACAGGCTAATGCCTGTCACAAAATTATACATGTGAGGCAGAGACCAAGACAAATTTCTCCTAGAATTGCCCTTAAGTAATTAAACAAACACCAAGTGGGTTTAACTCTACCAATTAGGCCATGAATCAAATGCTGAGCACAACAGTTAATAGAATCATGAATGTGTTCCAGTTAGAGAGCCCAGGTGACATTCCAATTTGGCCATTCTGAGTCTGGGTATAATGACATTAGCATGCCTCCATCACATCTGAGGTTTGTTGCAAGTAGCTAATTATCAAGAATAGTTGATAAACAAAAGCAAATGTTTTACTTAAAAAATAAAAAAAGAGTGGGTTTGAGATTATTTCTATCCACTTTAACTCTCCATCTTTATATTTTGATTACGTTTTATAAATGCAGAGAAGTAGATTAAGAGCTATTGGTTCAAAAATTTCGATCATAACTTTATTCCTCTGGTACATTTTAAAGGAAAAATTATCACAACTTTTTGCTTACCACTTCCCTTTCATCTTTCCTGTCTTGCTCCACTATGCCAAAAAAGGAGGGAGGAAGCTTACCCTTAAATTAGTCTTTACAGATTTCACAATTACTCAATCTCAGTTGTCTTTAGTGTCATGCCATTTTTCAGCTGTCTTAAAGCATATCACTTTGAACTTCTTTATTATCTAAAAGTGCATCATCAAGAATCATAAGCTTTAAACTCCCTTCTCTGACCACCAATCCTTGTTGTACATTGTATCACTGTTTACCAATTCTAAATGTCCATTCTCCGTAGCAGATGAATGGTTCCCTGCCCTGCAATTCGGGAGTGATCTTGTGATATGCACGAGCTGATGAAACCCAAGTGAAAATGATGTCTGCCACTTCTGGACAGAAGCTTTAAGAACAAACGGGTACCTTGTGATTTCACTTTTCTCTTTGCTACAATTAAAAGTAGTTGCAGATTGTGGCTCTTTCATCAGCTTTGGTCCCAGATTACCAGCCCTGATAATGTGGTGATCTAAGTTGTAATGGATATAGTATGTGAGCATGATATAAATCCATGTTTTTTTTAAGTCAATAGTCAGCAAACTAAAAACCCCCACCCTTATTTTTGGAAGTTAAGTTGTATTGGAACACAGGCATACTCATTTGTTTAAGTATTGACTGTGACACCATTCATACTACAATGGCAGAGTTGAGTAGTGGTGAGATACTGTGGCCCATGAAGCCTAAAATATTTCCTTTTAGCCCTTAGAGAAAAAGTATCTGACCTAGCTTCAAGTCTTTGAGATTTCAGAGACACTTGTTACTGAAGTTTAATTTAGACTGTCCTTTCATTTGCCATGCTCCTCTCTTTATATTTGGTCATAGCCTAAGTAATGGATATAAATCCCAATACTATTTGTTTTCAGGATTATATTATGGAGGAGATGACCTTACAGACTCTAAAGGAACAACAAAGTGAGCAAGGCACAGAGTCCAAGGGGTAAAGACAATTCAGTCACAATTCAGGAAAAACCAGCAAGAGTTGTGGTGAGACAACCTGTCTTAGTCAGCATGGCTGCCATAGCAAAATACCACAGACTGGGTGGCTTAAACGATTGACATTTATTTCCCACTGTGCTAGAGGCAGGAGGTCCTTCCTAGACTGCGGTGCCAGCATGGTGGAGTTCTGGTGAGAGCCCTCTTCCTGACTTGCAGATGCCTTTTCACTGTGTCCTCACCACGCTGAGAGAGAGCGCTCTGATCTCTTCTTCTTTTTATAAGGACACTAATCCCATCATAGGGGCCTCACCCTCAAGACCTCCTCTAAGCTTAATTACTTCCCAAAGACCCCACCTCCGAATATAATCACATTGAGAGTTTAGGGTGTCAAAATAGGTATTGTTTTTGGAGAGGACACAAACATTCAGTTCATAACACATGCCAATGCTAGGCCACCCAATCAGTGGCCGAGACTAAAAAGACAGGATGATAGGCAGTTATCGTGCGTGAGATCAATACAGGAGCCCTTTGCCAGGCTAATAACTGGGGCAAAGTTCTTGTTTTCAGGATGCAGACAAGCTTATATAGGGCAAAATACCAGGCTCCCGCAACATGTGGGTAGAATTCTGAGCACATTTCAGAATATCTAATCTGTTTAGAAATAAACTAAAACAGAAAATCAGTTCTAAAGGTTGAGCAGATGGGCATTGCAGTAGAAGATAAGTATTTACAGACAAATGTGGAAAGAAAGAGAAGAAAAAGAATGGAAGGCAAATGGACGACTACAGCTAATTCTATTGGCATTGGCTCTTGATTGGCAAGGAGAAAAACACAAGCTATCTCTAACAGGCCTGAGTGGGCAATTTAATTATCAGCAACTCTGGTTGAGAAGGAGAAGGGATTCTGAAAGTGGTGATCTATGACTACTTTTGTTAAGATTGGTGCAGAAAAGCAAACAGGACTGAGAAAGGGAGGAGCAACAGACTAAGCTACAATAATTTGAGGAAAGGTAGAAAACATTTTCTTATTATCTTATACTAAACTGTATCTCTGCCTTTATCATCATCTTCAGTCATTTCATCTTTCCATATTCTCGCAGGCTGCCCATATCTTTTCTGGTTTAGTTTGTTCCTTAACCTAAATTCTAAGATCAGTCATTTTACATATATTTTATTTGGTTTGAGTTCAAACTCACTGTAGTCTTTTGTCCACAAATCCTTTTCCAGTCACAACCTGGCTGAGACCATTAAGGTCTCCTTTCCTGGCTTCTGAGCCTTGCTTGAGAAATGAATTAAATGGTGATGATCAGTTCCCCTACAAATGTGTTCTCCCTAAACTTGGCAGGATCCAAAATGCAACTCAGAAATTCTTTTAACCTTCTCTAATTGATTCCCAATTATAATTCCTGCATTATAATTTCAACAGCTGTTCCAATCTTCAAGCCCCAATTACAACCCATTCATTCATTCGATAAATATTTTTAGCATTTACTATATGCCAAGCTCTCTGCTAGCTGTTAGAGAAACAACAGTCAAGGAGATAAAGATGTTTCCTGCCTTCATGGAGTTAGTAAGACAAACAAACACCCAACGTGTCGAACAACTAAGATTTAGGCAATAATAGAGGGCAGGCATGTAGCAGATTTTTATCATAATTTGTCCTATGTCATAAGTTTTGCTGTCTCAAGTTAAAAGCTTAAAGTGCTTTCCTTGCCTCTCAGCAGTCCAGAGTTTATGCCTGTGACTTCAGTCCACCAATCAGGTCTATCAATATATCTATCAGAACAGACCAATTAGAAGAAAAGGCTGAATGGAATTTAATTTCGCAAGGGAGAGAGTGGCCAGCATTCGATCAGTAGTGATAAAGAACTGAATGCTGGCAGCTCCAGGTGTCCAGGGCTAATGGTTTTTTGCTATGGCCTGTGACAGAGAGAGTCTCAGAAGAAATCCAGACATTTATTTTCCCTGTTGGTATAGCCTCCAAACTTGATTTGCTATTTAACCATTAAAAAATCCTTTTCTCTCAAAAACATCAATTTTTTTCTTATAGCTAAGAACTCTAACAGATATAAGACTGTTTGGGAATATATAAGAGGGGAACCATACTTGGGTGAGAGTAGGCTAGACAATAGTGCCTGGAGAAATCAACAGTCACACGGAGACCCAAAAGTATACACAGGACTGATTCAAATGAAGCAAAAGGGAAACAAATTTCTGGGAAGAGGATATTGTCAAAAACAGGATATAGTTGAAATTCTACCATGGCATAATGGTAGAATTCAGTATGACCAAGAAATACAATGAGAGTAATAAGAAAGGGCATGGAGGCAGTGATGAAAACTGAAGGTACAGAAGTAAGGACCATATTCATCTGAACATAAAATCTAGGTAAAAAGTTTGAACTGTACTTGTGGGGAGCAATGGGGAGTATGTGGAATACTTTAGTGGGGTTAGGGGAATAAGCAGATATGCATTTTAGGAAGATCACTTTAGCTTCAGTAGGGAAACTATACTGCAGTGGGACAAGAACCAAGGCAGGGATACTGTGACGATTTGGGTCACGATTATGGCGGCCTGAGCAGGGCAGGAGAAGTAAGGGAAAGAAAAAATGGATTTATTTGAGAAAATGCTTTACAACTTAATTTATAGAGCTGACTGAGGTGATATAAAGTGTGCTTTCTTAACTTCTTTCCACTTCAATATTTATTCATTTCTTTTCAAATATTTGTGTTTTTATTTGTTTTGTTTTTAATGTGCTAGAGACTATTCCAGGTATCAGGAGAATGATCAGCGAATGAGTAAGAGAAGCATCTGTTCTTATGCAGAACAGAGGCAAACAATAAACAAATACTGAGAAAGATAATTTCAGTGAGTGGTATGTGTCCTATTAATTAAAACAGGGATATGTGAGGGAAAAAGAAAAAAGAAAAAGAGAGAGAGGGAAAGAGAGAGAGAGAGACAGAGAGAGAGAGACAGAGAGAGAGAGACAGAGACACCTGAATAGAGACTCTATCACTTCGGGAAGTCAGAGAGAGCCTCTTTAAGAATATCACTCTGAGCAGAGACCTGAGTTGTGGGAAATTGCTGGCGTTAGGAAGTTCTGGAAATGAGCATTCCAGGTAGAGGGAGAAACTAGGGAAAAGGCAAATGGGGAGTGAGCTTGTATGTGTGAAGAACTGAAAGAAAGCTAGTGTGGCTGGAGCAAGGGTAGCGTGCAGTAGCGAAGAAAGAGAGTGGATGGAGAGACAAGCATGATGACTTATGGAAGGTCTTGAGAAGCCATTAAAGAATTTGGATTTTATTCTGAAAATATAGTATTGCTGTATTTTCATCCTTTCTCTCCTGCTTCTGAGCAAAAAAAATGTATTATCTGGACTCTACTAGAGTTGCTTTTACAAATTATCCTATCATTCATCTAGCTTTTCCCTAAGGGATGTTTTATGATGCTTATTTCTCAGTGTGTCTGTGAGGATGTCTCCAACAGAGAATAGCATTTGAATCAGTAGACATCTTAAAGAATCTCACCCTCACCGATGAGAATGGGCATCTTCCAATCCTTTGAAGGCCCAAATAGAAGGAAAAGGTGGAGAAAAGGCAAATTTACTTTCTCTGTTTGAGCTAAAACATCCATCTTCTTGATCCAACTATCTGGAGGAGGAATATTGCGGGAAGAGAGCACGGGAACTGCAGTTTCTGAGTACACATGGTGAACAAGAGTTTCGAAAAGCATGGAGACAAGCAAGGCTGGAGTGCAGTGAGTGCAGAGAGAGAGCGAAGGAGGTGATATAAGAGAGGTGATGAGGAGCCAAACCATTCGGGGCCTTGTAGACCATGGTAAGAAAGTGTGCTGGAGGCCTTTGAAAGGTTTTGTGCAGAAGAGTGATATGATCTGACTTAGATTCTAAAAGGATCATTCTGGCTGTGGTATATGTTAGATTGTGAAGAAATAAAAGTAAAAAGAGTGAAACAAAGTACGAAGTTATTCCAGTAATCCAAGCAAGCGATAATGAGGGACTAACATCATGGTGGAGTCAGTGTCTTCCTTTGCACAAAGCACCTATTATAACACTTAGAACACTAAATCTAGCATTTTGGATATTTGTCTGCAAGGATGTCACCTCACCCTTAGCAGAGGCTATAGCTTGTTCACTTTTGTATTTGCCAGTGTCTAGCACCTGACTTTATACACAGATGTATAGAGTGAGCTGCATTTATCATTCTCTCATTTGACACTCAGAGACCTTACTTTAGACTCTACTTATTTTTTTTTAATAGGATAAATAATGCCAGTTCCTTCAAACTTTTCTCCCAGGTCCTAATTTACTATCTTTTAGCTGTCTTTTTGTCCATTCTCTGAAATACAGTATAGTTGGCTTCCTTTTAAATTATTAAATAAAAATCTCCAGTAACGATGCAAACAGTGTAAGGTACACACATGTGAAATCTCTGGGTTTTCATATTGTTTGGGGGAAGATTATACTGAAATGAATGTTCTATTAAAATTATATTTATAGACTCCATGAGCTGAAAGCAAAATGGCTTGCAACGCCAATGATAAAGAATTACCTAGTGAAAAGAAGTACTTAAAATCTAATATGACCAAGTCTCTTTTCAAAACACTGAAAAGATTAGGAAATTTCTTTGTTCTGTTATGGATGAGGAATAAAGAGAAGTAGTTTTGATAATAGTGGGCCATGAAAACCTTAAGTTCATACCAACTCTTTTCTTTATTTCTCTATTTGTAAGATAAAAACTACAATGGACTTAAGAATGAGATTGAAGTTAATTATAAGGAAATCATAAGGCAATATGGCTATAGATCATCTATCTCCTTCTCCTTTTGTACTTGAGGTTTACTTTAGAAGTTTCTGGTCCAGAGGGGAGGGCTTTTGAGAAAGTAGCATATCTGACCCATCTGTAACTTGACTTCTGACAGGGAGCCAGAGTTGAGCCTGATAGCACATTATCAGTTATGGGTGAGTTGAGACAATTCATTTTCATTTCTCTAAGTTTCAGTTTCTTTTTTTTTTCTTTTTTTTTTCTTTTTTTTTTTTTTTTAGGTGAGGGAGACAATAATATACCTACCAAATAGGACTTTGGGAAGAACTAAAAGAGATGGATATAAAGTGCTTAGATGAATATGTGGAAAATAGGGTCACAACAGATATTATTCTTCATCACTCATCTAAGACACATTCCTAGCTGAGAAGGCTGACCTCAAAGACAGCATCACCTGGACTCCCTTGACAACCAGCTTTTCAGTGAGTTCAGCCTGCAGGAGATTCCAGCAGGAGCTGGGAGAATGGGAGAGCAGAGGAGGCAGGGTGTCCTCCCTCTTCCTCTGCTTTCATGCTGAGCTTCTGGCAGTGGCTGGGCCCCTTCTTTATTGCTTTGCTAGTAGCCCCTCCACTGACCCTCCAGCTCTAGTAACACTATTACTGGGCTCTAGTAACACTATTCCTTTCCCCTGTTGCCAGTGACTGGGTGATTTCGTATCTCTGGTTGGTCCCCTGAACCTGGTCCACACCTCTGAAAGCAATTCCTTTGATGAGTTCTTTTCTCTTGAACCATGAGAGTGGGATTTTATTTCTTGCTGTCGACCTAGACTGACATATTTTCAAATTTTTAGTTTCAACAAAAGCCAATTCCATTAAATTTAAGAAAAATTTTAGACCCATGATTTACATTAATTCAGCAAACTTATGCTACTATCCAGGCAACATAATCAAGATAGTACCTGCACTCAAATAGTCTGCAATCTAATGAGGGTAGGAAGTTTGGGGGTGGGGTTGGAGGTAGGCATATATGCAATATTTACAAAGATAAATATTTAAGTGCCGAGAGCATATAAGAATGTAGAAAAATCAAGGTTAAAAAAACAACCCAGAAAATTGTAGGAAAATAAAATAGAGAATTAACAACCTCACAAAGAGATTCTGGGGTGATTTTAAGAATAAATAGAAGAAGTCCATTAGATGGGAATGGTGAGATACATTTTTCCAGGTCAAGAAAAGAAATATGTGCAAAGACTGATAATTATAAAATTATCTGGAATGTTTGATGAACATTTTAGGGTAATGGATTATTTGGAATAATGAGGGTTTGGAGTAACTGAGGCAGAAAACATGGGGATGGGTCATACCAATCTTAAGCATTATTGAAGCAGCAGATGATGAGGATGAAGAGGCAGTCAGGGAGCAGATCACAGAGGTTTTATATGACACTCCAGGAAATTTTTCCTGATAGGTATATTGCAAGCCACTGACTTCTTTTAAGCAATTGAGTTATTCAATCTAATTTGTAGTATTGGGGGGAAAAGAAAACAATGGAAGGGATATGGATGATGGAGGAAACAAGATTGAAGGATGGGAGACAAGATAGACTTGAGACAGTTTAGAAAAGAAAAGATAAGAAACAGGGAGTGCAATGATAATGGGGAGACAAAAAGGGACTTACTCTAGAAACTTTTGTAACTGGTATGGATAAAATTTAGTGATGATCACGTGTGAGAGTAGACAAAGATACCTAGGGTCGCACCGAATTTCTGACTTGTGGTGGATGTTGGCATCGTCGGCTATTACTTTTGTTGATAAGGAGAGCTAGTATTTTCCATTTGAATATGCTGAGATAAAGTATTTATTGCAGGGGAAGATCTGAATCTTGTGAGAACCAAAGCTAATACAATTTAGGAACACTCTTTAAGAAACAGAATGCAACAGGTAAATATTTACCTTTCTGAGATGCTACTATCAGTCTTTAGAAAAACAGCTGTATTCTATGTGACGAGAAGTGAGAGAATAGCAAATGTGGTAATTGAGGGTAAGGTTTGCATGAAACCAACCCAAACTGAGTTACATTATAAAAAAAAAAAAAAAAAAAAAAAAAATTTTAAATGAAAATGTGCCCTGATATCTTGAAAATATTTATATCATAAAATACAAAGACTCAGAAACTGTTCCAAATTAAAGAAAGCAAATGAACATGACGTTAAATGCTATACATAATCCTAATCCTGGATTTTCTTCTAGTATTAATGACATTATTGTATATGAAAAAAAATGGTCTTTATATTAAGAACTTAAAGTACATATTTGTAGAACCGAAGAGCTTCGTGTCTGAAATTTATCCTCAAATGTTTCAAGAGAAAAAGAGAGGGAGAGAGGAAAAAAAAGATAAAGCAAATGTAGTAAACTGTTAACATGTGGCTATTCTGAGTGAAGAGTACCTGGGAACTCACTTTATCATTTTTGCAACTTTTCCACTAGTCTGGAATTATGTCAAAATAAAAACGTTTTTAAAAGAGTAAGGTTTTAGAGGCAGATGATCTTGATTTGCATTCTGGTTCTGCCACTTTGTAGCTGTATGCTTTGATGCAAATTGTTTAGCCGCTGTCTTATTTGCTTTAGCTATAAATTCGGAACAGCAGCATCTTATTTTAGAAGTCATTATGAGGATTAACTAGAATGAAAAGATGTCATATTTGTAAATTACTTAGCAAGGTTCCTAGACAAAGTCTTCGATAAATGACCATCAGTGTTACTAGTAAACAGTGTTTTATACTGCAGAGTTGGGAGAGAAGCAATGTCTTCAGGATATAGCGAAATTTCAGAATATGTTAGGGGAAGAAAATGGAAGTAATTGAAATTATGGAAAATGAAACAGGTGGCATGGGTACAGTAGAGTAGGTTTGAGAGGGGGCAACACTGAAGTTTGAAGGGAGAGAAAAAATAAGTGATATGTAGGGGGCTGAGTACAGCCTGATGATGGGTATGGGTAATATGAATCAAGTTATTGGAGCTTTAGATTTCCACCACTGTTGGAAAGCTGTATGGGGTCAAAATTGGCAGAAGATCCCAGATGATTTTTAGTGGGGTTTGGGAAGACCCTGTTTTGCAAGATCAGAGTAATAAATAAAATCAAAAGAATCTCCGTAGATTTTTCCCCGGATGTCCTGCAGATGTGTCTGCGTTGAACCCCTGTAGCTCTCTTTTGGGAAGTCAGAGCTGCAGTGTGTGGAGCAAACTTTATGTGTCAGGACAGACCTAGAAAGGAACATTGCTGTATCGCTTATCCAAGAAGTCCAATTTGATGGTTAAAATTTGCTTTGCTGTATTATTATTAATTTTTATGTATCTCTATGTACTCTTACTCTAAAATCACCTATTAAATATTTTCTTAATAGGTGTTCAGTCTTGTGTAAGAAAATACTATAAGCTGGGTAGCTTATAAACAATAGAAATGTATTTCTCACAGTTCTGGAAGCTAGAAAATTCCAAATCGTGGCACCAGGAGATCTGGTGTCTGGTAAGATCCAACTTCCCAGATGGCCATCTTTTCACTGTAATCTCACTTAATAGAAGGGACAAGAGAGCTTTTTTGGGTCTTTTTTATAAGAGCTAATCCCATTCATGAGGGGTCTGCCCTCATGATCTAATCACCCCTAAAGCCTCACCTTTTAATACCATCACCTTGGGTGTTAGATTTCAACATATGGATTTTTAGAGGGACACAAATATAGCAAAATTAAAATCATATTCTGTTCTCCTTTATATTTCCAGAATATTTCATAATGTTTTCTAGGCATTCAGTAAATGTGTAGTGTCAATTATATATATATAAAAAAAATAATTGTTGAATGAATGAGTCAATAAATTCAAGTACATGAAGACATAGGAATAGTTATATTATGAAGAGATTTTATTCTTAGTCTTATTTGTTATTGCATTTAACCTGCAAGTCTTTATATGAACTTAATTGTTTCAAGATTTGGTTTGCAATCTTTAAATGGAGAGGAGAAATAACATGTTCATCTTGATTTTGTAAGCATCTAATGTGAAGCAAATCTACAGAAAGCTGTAACAGTTTTTTTTTTTTTTTTTAGAGCATAGATTCTATGTCAAGAAAAACAGGGTAATAGCATATTATTACTGGATGTAAGACATACAAAGTGACATTAATATCCATCTTCATAATGCTCATTCTGTCCCTCTCTGACTTTAAAAATTAATTTGATTATAGAACTGTCCTATAAGGTTAATCAAGAATGATTCTGCCTATTAAAAATAGCAAAGATATAAATATATATGGAATTAAAATGGCTCCTACCTAGAAATTGTGCTTACAGATCTGTAGGATATTGACTCAGTAGTATTACACTATCTCACTCTGTGAGTACAGAGTCTTAGAATAATGATATGGCGTGTATACCTAGTGTTCTAATTAAAACCCGTGGTCATTCATCTATCTAATTGCAACAATGCCCTCCAGGATACTTCCACTCCAAATGTACCATTCTTCTTTTTCCTGAGCAAGTGACTTTAAAATCATCTGGCTTCTTGCCAAGACTTGAAGTGAAAAATTTACTGGCTGTGATATCGCACTAGAAACAGCATTATGGAATGAAAAATTAAAGAAGACAGGCAAAGAAGTGAGATTTTCTATCAGGTTTCTAAAGGTATAGCTTATAAGGTTTCGGCATTAGCTGTCATAATATCTAATTTTCGCCACAAATTAATAGAAGTCATCTGTTAATAAGTAAAGACTTTCTAAAATACACTAAAACCTCTAAGCTTCCAAGCTAAGAAAAAAATGAAGCTTAAAGAAGAGGACACAGTTATTGGGTATACTTTGTTATAGATTTCAACACTGAAGGCTGAGAAAATACATCCAAGAGCAGTCAGGGCCAGTACCCAGGTCACCAGAAGATGAATTTACCATATGCCAGAAATATCCGATGCTAAAGCGAAATACCCATATGACATACTGTGGATGATAAGTACATAAATGCTTTTTTTTTCTGTTAGCGTATATTGTGTTGTTAGTTTGATTTAGATCATATGTGGGAGTGGGTTGAAATAAGCATAGGCAGAAAGTACTTTTTGACATGAACAATAAGATATCATCATTTTCAGAATCATAAAAGCTACCATTTATTTAGTTATTAACTATGTGCCAGGTACTACCTAAATGACTTACACATACTAACTCATTTAATCCTCAAAACCACCACGTAGGATAGGTGCTATTTTTATCGCATTTTACACATATAAAATTGAAGTAAAGAGAGGGTAAGCCACTTGATCAGTATCATGTATTCAGGGAGCGACAGAGCTGGATTTAAACACAGGCTTCTGGCTCCGTAATCTAAATTAAAAGTATATATGTGTACTACTGGCCATTTCAATATTTGAATTTATACATTCATCAAAGAGCTCTCTAGTCACATTCCCATTTTTATCTCATAGAATAAATACAAGATATTTAAACTAAGTATGTGATATATTCCATTAAGCAATGATGTTATTAATGTGTCTCAAATTGAGTGGTGGCTGTTGAAAACTGAACAACCACCCTCATGCAATTGTAACTGCAAATTGTTTTATAACTTGCGCAACATTTATCTGTTCAAAATCTTGCCTCATTTACATCGAACAGTCTAAAGACAGCACACCACTTCTGATATCCTCTTCCTATTGTCTCCTTCTAATGACTTCTGAGTTTAACCCATAAGCAATAAAAACCATGCGTTTATTTTTCTACCGAGACTCCATTTCAGAATTGTCTTTGTAGTGTTTTCCCTTACTGAAGGAAATCAGTAAAACTCATTTTGGTTATAGCATAACAGGTTTCTTTATTTAAGGAGGGAGCTTTCCACAGTTTAGAGATTCAGAAAGGTTCAGCTGAGACCTCTCACCTTGGTCTGTTTACGCATTTATCTTTCAAGGCCATTTTCACTGTTCAGCTCAAGGTTCCCAGCGTTCAATGGAGAGTGATTCACGTGTTTAGCCTGAGCTCTGATTTTGTTGAAGACAAAAAATTTCTAGAACACTGAGTTTATTTTATTCTGGAAAGTTAGTTTTCACCCATTGCAGTCTTTGTTATTCTAAAGAGACATGTCTTTGTGGTAGGCAGGCTCTAAAGTGGCTGCCATGATCCCCACCTCCTGGTGTTCGTGGAGTCCCATTACACTGAATGTGGGCCAGGCTTGGTGGCTTGATTCTAATTAACAGAATATGGCAAACCTGTGGAAAGGCCCAGGTGGCATAGATTTAATGTCTTCCGCTAACAGCCTGTGAGGGCTTAAAGCCACCTGAGTGAGCTTGGAAGTGGCTCCTTCTCCATTCAAGATAACTGTCGCCTCAGCAGACAACTGCACAGCAGCCTCCTAAGAGACTCTGAATCAAGGGAGCTCAACCAACTATACCTGGATTTCTGACACACAAAAACTGTAAGATGATGTTTGTTGTTTTTGATTGGGGTGTGGGGAGGGTTAGCTTGTTGCATGTTAATAGATAAATAATACAGATTTCGTACCTGAAAGCAGAATGCTGTCATATAAAACCCTAAAATTTGGGAGCGATTTTGGAACCAGGTAGTGGGCTTTGAGGAGAATGTTAGTGAAAGTTTAAAGTGCCTTGAACTGACTTTTAGTAGAAATGTGGACTTTGTAGCTACCACCAGTGAAGGCTGAAAAAGAAATTAGGAACATGCTATTGGAAACTACAAGGGAGGTGGGGGGATTCTTGTCACATAGTAGTGAGCAGCTTGACAATTCTGTCGCCTGTGGTAATGCAGAAAGTAGGAAATGTGCCTTATGATCTAGCTAAGGAGACTTCTAAGCAGGTGTTGAAGGTGCTGCCTGGTTTCTTTTTGCTGCTTGTAATGGGAGAGCAGAGAGATCATTGAGGGGAGAATGTTAAAGGGAGCCAGGCCTTGATGTTTTTTTTGAAAATTCTCAACCTCTTCCAGATGGCAGGTGATACTAAAATTACAAAATGTATTCTGAGCAAAAGCTGGATCTTTTATGATGCCAGAAAAACATGATTTAGAAATAAAATGGAGAATGTAACTCTAAAATCATTTAAGAGCTCATATTAAAGGAGATACCCTATAGTACTATTCGGTCATGCAAAAGGCCCTATGGAGAAATTAAAGCGTGTGCCTCACAGGTTCTCTCAATAATAAACAACAGAAAAAACCCAAAGCAAACAACTCTTATCTCAAAGAGATTTATGAGTGTAACTTTTGTCTAATGAAGTGAACCACAATGAGATTCACAGGAGGCTTTCAAAGGTTTTGAGTAAATTATATCAACAGAAATGCTGCCAGCTTGGACTTAGAAGAACAAAGTACATATCAAAAGAAACAGTTGTGTCCCCAAAATTTTACCCTAAATTTTACTATGACACTATCCACAAGGTTGAAGCTACAACAGGGCTAGCAATAAATATCAGGGCTATTCTTTCCAGTTCACTTATTTTCTTTATAGATTTTCAACCTACTTAATGAGTGTTGTTAACCTACACACAGGGAATTTTCCTTCCTCAAGGAAGAGATAACTGGCACACTCTTGTTATGATAAATGACACCTAGACCTCAGTAGAGTACTATGGTTGTGTGGATATCAAGCCTTTACTTGTTTCCCTCACTGTAACCTAACTTATGTCTTCAGTGTAGTCTTTGGACTTTAGGAATCTTTTTTTTTTTTTTTTTTTTTTGGACAATGTCTCATTGAGGCATGTGCCCAGGAACTTAAAAAATGAAGCCACCATAACTTGTTCTGGAGAATTGCTCAAAGGAAATACTGATTCACTTTTTATGCATAGTATCCGGGTTTCTACAATGGGGCTTATATCAATTAATTTGGAGAAGATCAGAAACTTACTATTTATCTTACCCTAAGTTTTAAATGATACTTTCACAGCTCTCAAAGCTCAAAAGACAAGTCTAAACCATTTGGCCCAAGTGATAAGAGGGTATCTAGCAGCAGCTTTAGACTCACTATTAACCAGTCCAGGTGGTATTTGTGCCATTACCAACACTCTGTGCTGCTTTTGGATAAATATATTAGGTAGAACAGCCCTCTAAATTGAAGGTAAACTTGACTCAGCAAGGTAGATCCTAATAGATTCTGCATGTATTTTGCTGTCTTGTATTCAGTACCTTCTGCACATGGCTTTGAAGCATTCTGCAAAATCTAGTCATTCTCTTTTTTTACTTTGTGTACATCTTCAGTCTCAAGTGCTGCTGTGCAACCACTGTCTTATCAGATGATCTGACAACTCATCCTTTAACAAAAGAGCAAAAGATCAGACCCTGGTTTTGCTCTAAACTCTTTTTGTTTTGTTTTTTAATGACATCAGAGATTATTCCAGTACCGTAGACCTTAAATGAGACTGCTCTTGCTGCCAGTCCTTTAGCCTGACCAGAAGATGCTGGAAAGCTAGTGTGACAGAACTGGAATCCCGCTGCTGCCCCATTTCAATTATGCAGTCAGAACCATAGAATATCATATGACTTACATAATACCTCCATCTATACTCAGAAACACACCTAGCTGTATAAGTCTGTGTCTCAAGAAATCAACCAATTCAAAGACTCATTCTCTTTATATCCCAACCTAAGGATTTCTGTCCAACCCATAAGCAATAAAAATTGTACATTCATTTCCTGCGATGAAATGCCAATTCGCAATTGATTCTTTATATTCTCTCTTGCTGAAGTGACTAGAATTCAATCTGTTTATGTCATAACAGATTTATTTAAGGAGTAGGTATCCTACCCTGTGCCACTAGGAACATCTAAAGTTAATTTACTTTGTCATTGTCTAGATTATCTTTTTTAAAGTTTTTATATATCTTTGTCATTAGCTAGTATTGTAATTTTTTCTCGGCATTTTGTTTATAAACAAGTTTTGAAGGAGTAGGTGCAGCAAGGATTGTGAATAAATACTTTTACATTTAAAATTTTTTTAATTGTAAAATAAACTTAAAAATAAAAACTTTGTTTACTTAAAAATTCAATCTTAACACATTGTTGTCACCAGTGTTAAATAATTAGTTGTAATAATTTTCCCCTAACATGCCTGCATATTTTAACGTTGTATAGATAAGACCCATGTTTATAATAGACTCATTTATGATATAGTTCAAGGATCTGATATTAAACATGCCACAATGCCACATAATCTTAAATATGATTTAACCATTTCACAATTTGTTGAGTACCAATTTGTTGTAAAAGAGAAATATAGATAGCGTCTTCAAAAAGTTTACTATTTTGTTAAGAATGCAAAACAAACACATTGGAAACAATGACCAGTTTGGGATTTTCATAGGATCAGAATATATTCAAGGTGGAAGAGCTATTTTTAAGCATGTGATGATGACGCACCAAAATTAAACACGAACAATACCAGTAGAGTTTATTTTTTTTTGATAGTCCCCTTTTCATAGGTTGTTTAAATTATATCTGATTTGGAGGTATAAGGAGTTCATACAACTAGTGAAATTTTCTTTTCTTTTTTTTTTTTTTTTAGATTACCTAATAGAATTACTATGCTGCTTTTATGAAAGTTTAACTTGATTCTTTTTGAAGCATTGATTTTTCTATTTTATAAATTTTATTCTCCCTGCACAGCCTCTTCCTTCCTTAAGTGTTCTAGCGTACTATCAGATCAGAAATCCTTGTCAAATGGAATTTTTGAGGATTAGCTTCCCCCAGTCTCCATTTCAGATTCACTTATCATCTCTTGCTAATACTAATTTCCTGCTTACTTCCTGGGGCTGTTTCTTGATAATATGGAGTGTTAAAAAAAAAAAAAAATTATTAACGTTCCAACATAGGTGTAGATGTAAGAGTTTAAGAATCTTCACATAAACACTTTGGAAAAGTAACAAAGAGTTGGGGAAAATAGTAACTGTGAGGAAAGTTAAATATATTGCCAAAGTAGGTCATTTTGTATTCTACTTAAAGTTCAAATAGGCCAGGGAACATTTTTATGCTGAATTAATCCTGTCCTATCAGATGCATACCAAACCCCTAGGGAAGCCTGATGATGAAGCTTGAGGGCATATGCTAAGAGGTCAATTGACTCCTTTCTCCCATTATGATCATCATTAATGATAATGGACATTATGTTCTGGGACTGAGGTAAGGGCATACTTTTTTATTGTCCATTGATGCTATTGAAAATAATAGAGACATTTATATGGGAGAATTTAGGAGTATCTCAGGGAAGGTGGCCAGAGAAGGTCAATTCAGTATGATAACAGAAACAGCATTCAAAGGTGTTTGGCTGGAGGATGAGTCAGAGGGAAGGTACGTTTGACAGTTTCTGCTACTCTCATATCACTCCTTTGGGTGCTTTCAATATACTCTTTCCATGGAAACAAATGTTTTTTTTTCTATTTTCCTTTATCTTTCTGTGTTCCTCCACTTTTCCTAGCTGCAAAAGTGAAGTGAATACAGGTTTTGCAAAGTCTTCTACTGCAGGGGGAATTGCAGAGGACAAGCTGGAGAACACAAACCTTGTCTTACATATGCATGGCGTGTCCAATCTAGTCCCCATAATTTAATCTGCAGAGCATGGTGGGAGAGAACTTGAATCCAGCTCTTACACGGTATTCACACATGTATAGATCTAATTGAAAAACTTCGTTTTCCCTGAGGAAATTGATCTGGAGTAAGAAAAAAATAAGATCTTGAAGAGAAAACCACCGTGAGCTAATTTGACAAAAGGGACTAGCTTTAGCAGCAGAGCCTAAATGTAAAAGAAAGCAATGGTTCCAAATATAGTGTAAGATGTGTCAGACCAATTCCTTCCTTCCCACCTGCAGTGTGTTACTGCTTGCTGATTAGGAGTGGGCTTTGAGGGGGAAGATCTCTACATGTAGAGACCAACAGCTTACTTTTCTGAGTTCTCGTGACAACTGGCCGTATGAAGTGCAGGGTGCTTGCTCCTGCAAAGGGAGAAGAGATCTACAAGTTAATGTGGAGAAGGCGAAAAAGGTATATCAATGAAATGAGCAAAAATATGTTGGAAATAAAATCCCAAGTCATGAGAGGAGTGGAGATCAGGGGAAGAGCTGTGGAGCTTTGTTTTACAGGTTTAAGAATCACAATTATTTCTGGCAACCTTAGACTCTGAGAGAGAGAGAATTTGGGAATGAGATGCCTGGAAAATTGCAGACTTCTAGGTTATTGGTCTGGACTCAAAGCCTTGGTTTTTAGATAATGTTCTAAATGTGACAAATATATATTCACTTGTGGAACACAACAAAAGTAATACAGATGAAAATAAGAATGAGGTAAAAGGCTGATCTATCAGAATTCAGGTGGGTGTAGAGTAAGATCTGGTTGGTAAGCAAGAGCATATGAATATTATAGACTAAACTGTTTCTATGCTTTGCCTTGACGTTTAAATTGAGCATTAGAACATCTTTTCCTACCAGTGACATCCTGGTGTTCTGTTCAGTATTCCACAGTATTCACTGAGAAAGGAAGTGGAAGGGCTATGAAATGCTCAAAATAGAGCTCAATCCTAAATTTCTGTAGAACATACACCAAGTGTGCATGGTTTACTGGGACCACAAAGTGGAAGTTCCTTAGTCAAATACATATAAGGAATTAGGCATACAGTCATGCACCCCTTCACGATGGGGGTAAGTTCTGAGAAATGCATCATTAGGTGATTTTGGTGTATAAACATGATAGAATATACTTACACAAACCTAGTGGTATAGCCTGCTACTGCAATTGTATGTGCTATTACTTTTACGTGACTGGCAGCGCAGTTGGTTGGTTTATACCAGCATCACCACAAACATGAGTAACATGTTTGCTAGGAAATTATGACTGCTACTATGTCACTAGCTCCATTATAATCTTATGAGATGACCTTTGCATATGTAGTTTGTCATTGACTGAACCATTACATGTTGTGTGACTATTTAAGTGTGAAGGGTAAATGGGTTGGTACACACAAATCTCAGGGGAAAAACAAATGACTGGAACTTGAGAATATGCAATAGATTTTAGGATTAAGTTTCTCATGTTGATGAGGAAAAAGATCAGTAAGAAATGTGGTTGATTAGAAATGACCCTCCCACCCCACTAGAGAGAAATAAAATTTAGATATACAAGCTTTTTTTAGAACAAGTCTGTGGTAGAGGTGAAAGAGCCATTGAATGTATGGGAGCATAGTGACAATCAGATTGTCTTTCAGTCCACTGAAAATTCTCTAAGGTTAATTTTTTCTTTAAGTATTTCAATTTTATCCTTTAAAATAGCATTTTTTTTTCTGGCTTCATGATTCTCAGTTGACTGACAGTCCATTTTAAAAAATTATGCTTTTGAGAAATTTGCCTTTTTTTTTTTTTTTTTAGATGACTTCTTTTCCTCTGGGTTCTTTTAAGATATTTTGTCTTTGGTGTTCCACTTAATTTTAATTTCTATCTAGGCAGGTATTTTGTTGTTGTTGTTGTTTAGTTTATTATTTTTTATTGGTGCTAAATAATTTATGCCATTGTTTTTAAGGTAGTGCCTCTCCTCTATAATATCTAGTAATCTTCTAGGACTCCAAACATGATTTACTAGACTCAGTCTGTCCTATATATCTTAGGTTTTTTTTTTTCTTATTTTTTTTTCCCCTTAGTGTTACATTCTGAGTAATTCCTTTAGATATGTATTTCAGCTCATTAATTCTATTTTTAAAACTGTCTAATCTGTTTAACACATCCATTGTTTCTTTATCTTAACAATTATTTCTTCAGAAGCTTAACTTTAGTTTCTAATACACTTGTTCATTATATGTTAGCTCCACTGTATGCTCACTGTTTTTGTTTTCTTGTGTCTTGAAAGATTCATACATTTCCTGTATGCAGTCCTTAAAAGTCTAAATATACTCGGCTTTTTTCCTTGCTAATTTTTATGCCTAGTGGCTTTTCCCTTGTGTAGTCTGTAACTATGAGCTCACTGTCTTATTTTAATTGAGTGCAGGCTGATGGGCCCACATTAGGAAATATTTCTTTGTACAACATTTCTTCTTAACTTTAATGTGCTTAAGAATCACCTAAGGAAATTACTAAAATATGGATTATAACT
>NW_011888847.1:69198-71883 GCF_000151845.1 Pteropus vampyrus | reverse complement strand
TTTTTTTTTTTTTTTTAGATGACTTCTTTTCCTCTGGGTTCTTTTAAGATATTTTGTCTTTGGTGTTCCACTTAATTTTAATTTCTATCTAGGCAGGTATTTTGTTGTTGTTGTTGTTTAGTTTATTATTTTTTATTGGTGCTAAATAATTTATGCCATTGTTTTTAAGGTAGTGCCTCTCCTCTATAATATCTAGTAATCTTCTAGGACTCCAAACATGATTTACTAGACTCAGTCTGTCCTATATATCTTAGGTTTTTTTTTTTCTTATTTTTTTTTCCCCTTAGTGTTACATTCTGAGTAATTCCTTTAGATATGTATTTCAGCTCATTAATTCTATTTTTAAAACTGTCTAATCTGTTTAACACATCCATTGTTTCTTTATCTTAACAATTATTTCTTCAGAAGCTTAACTTTAGTTTCTAATACACTTATTCATTATATGTTAGCTCCACTGTATGCTCACTGTTTTTGTTTTCTTGTGTCTTGAAAGATTCATACATTTCCTGTATGCAGTCCTTAAAAGTCTAAATATACTCGGCTTTTTTCCTTGCTAATTTTTATGCCTAGTGGCTTTTCCCTTGTGTAGTCTGTAACTATGAGCTCACTGTCTTATTTTAATTGAGTGCAGGTGATGGGCCCACATTAGGAAATATTTCTTTGTACAACATTTCTTCTTAACTTTAATGTGCTTAAGAATCACCTAAGGAAATTACTAAAATATGGATTATAACTAAGTAGATCTGGGTTGGAGTCTGAGTCTTGGTTTCTAATCCGCTTCCAGGTGATGCTAATGCTGTTGGTCCTCAGGCCACATTTTGAGGAGCGTGGGCTTAGAAGAATTGCTTCAGCATCTGTGTTTGCTGGTAGTCAGAAGCTTCTGCCTAGAAACTGAGGTCACGTCAACCCCCATTCTACTTGACTTGAAATAGTACTGGAAACTACCCTACCTACAATTAACTCAAAGCTCAGTATCCTGATAGCATCAACATTATTGCTGTTTACTCTGGGAAATCCTGTATCTCTCATCTGTAAATCTGTCCTTAGCTTCATGCCCTTCTCTCTCACCACTAAAGATTTTTTTTAAGAGGGAACATTAAGAATTATTCACGTTGGACCGGGGACACCACTTAATATGTATTCCGTATAATACATATTAAGGTTCCAGGGGCACTCAGTCATAATGCCAGAAGAAAAAGTCTGATTTACCATTTAAAAATCTTAAAAAAGAGTCTGTAATGGAACCCTATTTACTTGTCAGAACAATCAGTGGAGATAATAGAATCGGAAGAACATTTTTAATAATAAAGGGTCATACATAGAAATATAGGTGATGCTATTTTTCATGCTGTCATTTTCTGAAATGGACAAATCATGCAATACTATCATAAGACAAAATGGTGTTTGGTCCTTTTGTCTTCTGTTATGGTCTCTGGAATGAGACATTTCCTTTGGGCCTTTATTTCTTCTATCAACTTTGCTTAATTTTATACTCTTACTATAGTAACAAACTTATTTTACCGTTTTACCAACAGTTTTTTTCCATTTTATAGAACTACCATTAGGATGCAAATTACACATATAGGTAGATTGTTTCATAATGAAACGTGATCATAGCACTGACTTGGGATAATTTATGTTTAACAGTACCTCCGGTCCCAACATTCCTACATGTGCTTGCCTTAAACAATTTGTTAACTGATAACACTTCCCACTATCCTGGGGCAAAGCAATGTGATACGCACTTACATAATAGATAAGTTAAGGTGTACACAATTCAAATTGGTAGTTCACCAAAGCTGCAAAGCAATATTCCATATATAAGAGCTTGTTTTTAACAACTAACTAGCAGATCTTATAATGTATGCCAGGTGTGGTGCCCTGTGCTCTCCAACCACCCAGTCATTAAAACGTTGCTAAGAGCACATTTTTCTCCACTAGAATTTTCCTAGGGGCTCTATCCAGGTGCATGAAATAGTTAGGAGGACCACACACACATTTGCATTAAAATTAGATTCTGATTTGCATACCATTTACATACACCTACACAGACTGCGCCATCTATTCTTAGGCAGCTTTTAGCAAAACATTATTTATTGCTACTATTAAGGTTGACACTTCTCGATTTTTCTCCTTTACTTTCATCCTCACCCAATCTTTGACCCCTGTTTCACATCAAAGAAATACACAACGATGGTGATGCTAGAACTCAGGAGCTTTCTACTGCGTTATGGTGTGGAGAATGCAAACAAGACATATTTCACGGAAACTTTAGATCCAAATTATATATCGCCTTTTTCCCATTTTGGGGGGAGAGGTAGAGTTGAGATTTCTTTTTGATGGAGGAAAAGATGTACAAGAATATTAGTATTTTGAGTATATAAATTTAAAATGAATCACTTGGAGTGATTCATTTATTTAACAGATAATTATCAAAACACTAATATTCAAGGGCTTTAGTAGGTATTGGGCATTCAGCAGTGAACAAAATGGTTTTTTTTAAATAACCTGTTCTCATAAAGTTTAGGTTGTAGCTGCTGAGAAGTGGATTGGGAGAGAACAGATAAATCAACAAATGAGTAGTATGTATATACTACTATGATCAATCCTCAAGATAAAAATAATTTAGAGAGGAGAATAGGGAATTCTGGGTATTGGAATAGGGAGACTACAATTTCAAATATG
>NW_011888847.1:66068-69148 GCF_000151845.1 Pteropus vampyrus | reverse complement strand
CACTTACATAATAGATAAGTTAAGGTGTACACAATTCAAATTGGTAGTTCACCAAAGCTGCAAAGCAATATTCCATATATAAGAGCTTGTTTTTAACAACTAACTAGCAGATCTTATAATGTATGCCAGGTGTGGTGCCCTGTGCTCTCCAACCACCCAGTCATTAAAACGTTGCTAAGAGCACATTTTTCTCCACTAGAATTTTCCTAGGGGCTCTATCCAGGTGCATGAAATAGTTAGGAGGACCACACACACATTTGCATTAAAATTAGATTCTGATTTGCATACCATTTACATACACCTACACAGACTGCGCCATCTATTCTTAGGCAGCTTTTAGCAAAACATTATTTATTGCTACTATTAAGGTTGACACTTCTCGATTTTTCTCCTTTACTTTCATCCTCACCCAATCTTTGACCCCTGTTTCACATCAAAGAAATACACAACGATGGTGATGCTAGAACTCAGGAGCTTTCTACTGCGTTATGGTGTGGAGAATGCAAACAAGACATATTTCACGGAAACTTTAGATCCAAATTATATATCGCCTTTTTCCCATTTTGGGGGGAGAGGTAGAGTTGAGATTTCTTTTTGATGGAGGAAAAGATGTACAAGAATATTAGTATTTTGAGTATATAAATTTAAAATGAATCACTTGGAGTGATTCATTTATTTAACAGATAATTATCAAAACACTAATATTCAAGGGCTTTAGTAGGTATTGGGCATTCAGCAGTGAACAAAATGGTTTTTTTTAAATAACCTGTTCTCATAAAGTTTAGGTTGTAGCTGCTGAGAAGTGGATTGGGAGAGAACAGATAAATCAACAAATGAGTAGTATGTATATACTACTATGATCAATCCTCAAGATAAAAATAATTTAGAGAGGAGAATAGGGAATTCTGGGTATTGGAATAGGGAGACTACAATTTCAAATATGGTAGTGAGAGAAGACATCTTTGAGAAGTTTCATTTCAGTAAAAACAAAGGAAATAAGAAAGCAAGCCATGCTGACATCCAGGGGAACATTAATGTCCTTGGGAATTACCAGAAAAAAACTTATTAAAATGCAAATTCCTGAGCTTATCCCTCAAAGATCTGATCTAGGAGATCTTAGGTGGGCTCCTGTTATCTAAATTTTATTAAGTATCTCAAAAGATTCCAATGCAAAAAGTCCTATGCAACAAAATTGAAAGGAAGATAGAGAGATATTTCCCAAATGCCTTCTGCCCCCTCCACCCCACACACATCCATCCCTTCTCCCGTTATCAATATCCCACCCCAGAGTGGTACATTTGTTATGAATGATGAACCTACATTGACACATTATCATCCAAAATCCATAGTTTATATTATGGTTCACTCTTCCTGTTGTATATTCTATGTGTTTTTAGACAAATTTCTTTTTCTTTTTCTTTTTTTTCTTTTTTTAGATATTGAGCTACAATTAGCACATAACATTGGGTAAGTTTAAGGTATACAATGTGATGATTTGGTACACATATAATTGCAAAATGATGATCACAATGTTAACATATCACCTCACATAATTACTTTTTTTTTTTTTTTTGGTGTAAGAGCATTTCAGATTCACTCTCCTAGCAACTTTTAAGTATAAAATAGAGTATTGATAATCATAATTACAATGCTGAAACTTAGATCCCCAGAACTTATTCATCTTATAACTGGAAGTTTGTACCCTTTAGCCAATATCTCCCCATTTTCCCCATCCCCTAGTAACCACCTGTTCTGCCAGTCTCAGCCTATTGATTGTGATGCTATTGGCTAGGAATGCCTGAGGCACTCATCTGGGCCTATATTACTTGTGAGGAAGCCACCAGACATTTTCCCAACTGGAGCCAATATTATGGCTGGACCAGCCCTTGCATTTGTTATTATGATTGCAGGAATCATCTCAGCAACAACCATCAGGGAGCTTTTAAAACAAGATTTCTTGCTCACAGATCCTGGAGGGTACACAGCTTGCCCAAGGGTCACAGAGTAAGGCTGGAGAAGGAGGGAGGGAGAGAGGGAGGGAGGGAAAGAGAGCAAGAGAGCGAGAATGGACCTGTGTCTTTATCTTTGTTAGAGTTTATGGGTGGGATATCTAGGGTTTCATGGATTACTCTTTATTGGTGAATTTAAACACAAGAGCAGGAATTAAGACACAGGAAAGGAAAATTGTGGTCACTGAAGCAGTCAGTTGTCTAGGTTACTCAAGGCTTTCTAAAAGGAAAACTTCACTGGTGGGAGCAGCCTGACTTCTCAAAATGGCTCTCCTTCATCTTGGACCGCACCAGGGTTTTGCAACTTCCTACCCAGATCAGAAGGCTCCTACAAAGGCACATTGCCCATGGACGGATGACATTGTTGTTGATGGGGGATATGAAAAAGGGACATCTTATTTAGTCATCCTTCTGACCTGGACAAATTTATAGTGACATATATTCACCCCTATAATATAGGGAGTATTTGTACTGCCCTAAAAATCCTTTGGGCTCTTTCTATTCATTCATCCCTACACCGTTAACCCCTGGCTACTACTCATTGTTTTATTGTCACCATAGTTTTACTTTTCTAGAATGTCATATAGTTAGAATCACACAGGATGTAATCTTTTTTAGATTGGCTTTTTTCACTTAGTAATTTGCACTTTGGTTTCCTTCATGTCTTTTTATGGCTTGATGACTCATTTCTTTTTGGTGCTGAATAATATATCATTGTTTGGATGTGCCAGAGTTTATCCCTTAACCGATTAAAGGACATCTTAGGTGCTTCCAAGTTCTGGCAGTTATAAATAAAACTGCTATAAAAATTCATGTGCAGGTTTTTGTGTGGATATAAATTTTCAACTACTTTGGGTAAAATACCAAGGAACCAATTGCTTGATCTTATGGTAAGAGTATGTTTACTTTTGTAAAAAAAAAAAAAAACCTTCAAACACTTTCAAAGTGGCTGCACCATTTACATTCCTACCAGCACTAAATGAGAGCTCCTATTTCTGCACATACTCACCAGTATTTGGCGTTGTCCATGTTGAGGATTTTGACCATTGTAATAGCTGTATAGTGGTATCC
>NW_011888847.1:54958-64773 GCF_000151845.1 Pteropus vampyrus | reverse complement strand
TAAATGAGAGCTCCTATTTCTGCACATACTCACCAGTATTTGGCGTTGTCCATGTTGAGGATTTTGACCATTGTAATAGCTGTATAGTGGTATCCCATTGTTTTAATTTGCATTTTCCTGATGATATATAATGTGAAGCATCTTTTTATATACTTATTTGCCATCTATAGTTTCTTCGTTGAGATGGCTGTTAAGTACTGTGGCCCATTTTTTAAAATTTGCCTGTTTGTTTTCTTATTGTTGAATTTAAAGAGTTCTTTTAAACATTTAACAGTCCTTTATCAGAAGTGTCTTTTGCAAATATTTTCTTTCAGTTTGTGGCTTGTCTTATTCTCTTGGCATTGTCTTTCACTGAACAGAAGCTTTAAAATTTAAGTCTAGCTTATCAATTATTTCTTTTATGGATTATGATTAATGTTATAACTAAGTCATTGTCATACCCAAGTTCATCTAGGTTATCTCCCAAATTATCTTATAGGAATAGTATAGCTTTGCATTTTACTTTGAGGTCTGTGATTCATTTTGAGTTAATTTTACTGGAGTATGTAAAGTCTATGTCTAGACTCGTTGTTTTTTGTTTTTTTTTTTGTGGTTTTTTTTGCATGTGGACTTTCAGTTGCTTCAACACTATTGAAAAGACTATCTTTGTTCCATTGTATTGCTTTGGCTTCTTTGTCAAAGATTAACTATACTTAAATGGGTCTATTTCTGGGCTCTCTATTCTATTGATCTATTTCACCAATACCACATTGTTTTGATTATTGTAACTGTATAGTAACTCTTGAAAAATAGCATCAGTCTTCCAACATTGTTCTCATTCAATATTGAGTTGGCTAGCCTTGAGTCTTTTGCCTTGCCATATAAATTTCAAAATTAATTAGTCAATATTCACAGAATAATTGGTTGGGATTTTGATTGGGATTGCACTGAATCTATAATCAAATTAGGAACAACTGCCATCTTGGCAATACTGAGTCTTCCTTTCCATGAACATGGAAGGAATATTTTTCTATTTATTTTAGTTCTTTGATATATTTCACATAGATCTGATACATATTTCAATAGATTTATACTTAAGTATTTCATTTTGGGGTTACTAATGTAAGTTGATAATGTGTTTTTAATTCAAATTCCACTTGTTCATTGCTGGTATACAGGAAAATAACTGACTTCTGTATATTACAATTGCTTATTAGTTCTGGGAGATTTTCTTATTGATTCTTTTAGATTTTCAACACAGATAATCATCTATCTATGATTCATAAACATCACCGATAGTTTTACTTCTTTCTTTTCAACCTTATATCTTTTTCTTCCTTTTCTTATTACAATAGCTAGCACTTTCAATACAGTTTTGAGAAGCAGTAGTGAAAGGAGACATCCATGCTTCGTTCTTGATCACAGTTGATAAGCTTATGGTTTTTCACCATTAAGTATGATATTAGCTGTAAGTTTTTCCTTAGATGTTGTTTACCAAGTCGAGGAAGTCCATCTCTCTTCTCAGTTTGTTGAGAATTTTTATCATGATTGGGTGTTGGATTTTGTCAAATGCTTTTTATGCATCTATTAATATGTGATTTTTCTTCTTTAGTCTGTCGATGTGATAAATTTCATTAATTGATTTTTAAATGTCAAACCAGCCTTGCATATCAGATAAATTGTATTTAGTCGTGGTGTATAATTCTTTTAATACATTGTTGAATTTAATTTGCTAAAAATTTTTAAGGATTTTTACATTTATATTCATGAGAGATGTTGGTCTGTTGTTTCCTTTTCTTGTAATGTCTTAGACTAGTTTTGGAATTAGGATAATACTGGCTTTAAAGAATGTGTTAGGAAGGATTCCCTCTGCTTCTATATTTAAAAAGATTGTAGAAATTTGGTATAATTTCTTTCTTAAATGTTGTGTAGAATTCAGTGAATTCATCTGAATCTGGTGCTCTTTTTTGAAAAATTATTAATTATCAAATTCTTTAATATATAAGTCTTTCAGATTTTCTATTTCTTTTTGTGTTAGTTTTAAGAGTTTTAAGTAATTCATTTCATCTCGGTTATCAAATTTGTGGGCAGAGAGTTGCTCATACTATTTCTTTATCCTTTTAATGTTCATGGTATTTTTGTAGTGATACCTCTTCTTTGATTTCTGATAATAGTAATTTATTTCCTTTCTCTTAATTAGCCTGATTAGAGGCTTATTAATTTTATTCTTTTTAAATTGCCAGGTTTTGGTTTTTATTGATATTCTCTACTAATTTGTTTTCAAATTCATTGATTTCTGCTTTGATTTTTATTGTTTCTTTTCTTCTATATACTTTTTTATTTGCTCTTTATTTTATTTGCTCTTTTTCTAGTTTTCTAAGGTGAATGCTTAGATCGATTTTTAGGTCTTCTTTTCTAATACATTCAATGGTATAAATTTCCTTCTTAGCACTGCTTTTCCTATATCCCCCAAATTTTGAGCTGTGTTTTAATTTTCATTTAGTTCAAAATATTTAAACATTTCTCTTGACTTTTTTTTTTTGATTAATGTGTTATTTAGAAATGTGTTTAATCTCATAATTTGGAATTTTTCAGGTATCTTTCTGTTACTGATATCTACTCTAATTCTACTGTGGTCTGAGAGCTCTTATTGTATAAACTCTGTTTTAAATTTGTTGAGATGTGTTTTATGGCCCCAGCTATGGTCAATCTTGGTGAATATCTCATGTAAATTTGAAAAAGAAGTGCATATTTTGCTGTTGTTGGGTACATTGGTCTATAGATGTCAGTTATATCCATAGATCGATGGTACTGTTGAGTTCAGCTATTTCTCACTAATTTTCTGCCTGCTGGATCTGCCTCTATCTGATAGAGGGATGTTAAGATTTCCAGTTATTATATTGGATTCATCTATTTCTCCTTGCTGTCCTATCTGTTTTGCCTCAAAGTTTGATGCTCTGATGTTGGGTGCATACACATTAAGGATTGTTATATTTTCTTGGAGACCAGATCCCTTTATTATGTAATGCCCCTGTTTATCTTGATAACATTTTTTGCTTCCAGTCTGCTCTGTCTGAAATTAATAGAGCCACTCCTGCATTCTTTTGATTAGTGTTAGCATTGTGTATTTTTCTCTGTCTCTTTACTTTAAATGTGTCCTTATATTTAAGGTGGGTATCTTGTAGACAATACATAGTTGAATCATATTTTTTCATCTTGAAAATCTCTATCATTTAGTTGATGTGTTTAGACCATTGATGTTTAAAGTGATGGATGATTTAGTTGGATCAATATCTACCATATTTACTATTTTCTACTTGTTGCCCTTATTCTTGGTTCCTATTTTTGTCTTCTATACTTTTTCTTCCTCTTGTGGTTTTAATTGAGCATTTTATATAATTCTATTTTCTCTCCCAGCATATCAGTTACTTCTTTTTAAATTTTTTTTTTTTAGTGGTTGCCCTAGAGTTTGAATTATACATTTACAACTAATCTAAGTCCACTTTCAAATAATACTATATTGCCTTACAGGTAGTACAAGTATCTTAATTAAAAAGAAATCCTAGCGATTCTGTCCCATTCTTTGTATTATATCTGTCATTTATTTCACTTACACTTAAATGTACATAGGTATATATAAAGTGTGTGTATATGTATGCTATATATGTATATGTATACATAATCAAATGCATTATTGCTAATATTTTGAACAATCAGATTAATAATAAGAAAAATAACTTTTTAAATTTTCCTCTCATTTATTCCCCAATGCTCTTCCTTTCTGACTTTCTGATCTATATAATCTTCCTTCTTTCTAAAGAAGTTCTTTTAACATTTCTTTCAAGGCAGGTTTACTGGAAATAAATTTCCTCAATTTTTGTTTGTCTAAGAAAGTCTTTATTTCTCCTTTTTTTTTTTTTTTTTTTTTTCTGGACAACCAACATTTGTTTCTAGCTCAGTTTGGCTGTGATAGAGATTTAACTTGGTCACAGATCACTGCTTGTCTCAAGAGAGAGCCGGGGAAAGGTAGTAGAATGACACGATGGTTCTTAAAGCTTCTTCTTGAAAGTGTCCACTTTTCACAATTTATTGGCCAAAGCAAGTCAAATAGGAAATCTATGAAATGGAAATATAAATAGTTCCATAGGGAAGGAAAATTTTTTTAACCATAATACAATTTAATATAATCATCTGTAATAACCCACAATTTATTAATCACTTATTATATATCAGGCATGGTGCTAAGCACTTTACCTAAACCTATAGCTTTTTATTTGTATCCTTTCTTACAACTCCCATCATAAGAAACTTGAAGTCAAATAATTTATCAGGTCATACAGCTAGTAAACAGCAGAGCCTAGTGATAAAGATAATTTTTAATCTGAGGATTAAATAGTTGAGTCTTTATATTGCTTCCTTATAAAAATTAATATATATAATTCTCAAGGAAAAGAGCAGAAGTGATAGCAGGTTACCTATTTAAATCATGGTTTCGGCTATCAATTAGAGGCTAAAGTGCACATGTTCTGTCACATATATTATGCCAGATAGGTACTCAATTTATTAGGGTGATCACTTTGTAAGGTACATAAATGTCTAATCACCATGTTGTACACCTGAAACTGATATAATTTCATATGCTAACTATAATTTTTAAAAAGAGAAAGTTTTTCGTATTTAAAAGTGGCCTACATATTTTCTCTACAGCCTAGACCAAGGTTTCTCAATCATGGCTCTATTGACGGTTTGCTCCAGATAGTTCTTGGGGGTGGGTTGGGGCTCTCCTGTATATTATAGAATGTTTTCCAGCAACCCCACCCAGCCTCTACCCACTTGATAGCAGTAGTGACTCCTTTCCTAGTAATGACAACCAAAAATGTCTCCAGATATTGCCAAGTGTCCCTTGCAGTGCAAAATTGACTCCGGTTGAGAACTGCCCTAGACAAAGATGTGTGTCACATCATGTGTACTTTATCATCTAGTTAGTAACCGAAACTATGATCTAGAAAGGCAGGCTACTGCTATTAGTCCTTCACTTATAAAGGGTAATTTCACAAGATACAGAATTCTAAGCGGGTGTGTGTTTCCTTTTGCTCAACGCTGCAAATATTTCAGTCTACTCTCCTCTTGATTGTGTGGTTTTTGAGGGCAAGTTACATTTAATTCTGCCCTTTGCTCTTCCAAATGTAAAGTCCCTGCCCCCACCATGGCTTCTTTGAAAAATTTTTTCTTTATCTTTGGGTTTCTGAAGTTTGAATATAATATGCCTCAGTGTAGTTATTTTGGAATATATCCTGCTTGGTGTCCTCTGAGATTCCTGGATTTGTTTTGTGTCTAACATTAATTTGTAGGAAATTCCGTTGTTATTGCTTTTCAAATATTACTTTTACTTTTCTCTCTCTGATATTCTCATTATGCATATGTCACACTTTACCTTTTATAGTTATTCCACAGTTCTTGGAAATTCTATATATTTTTTTTCTTCTTTTTTTTTAGTCCTTTTGCTCTTTGCTTCTACAGTTTTGGAAGTTTCTCTTGTCATATTTTAAAGCTCAGAGTTCCTTCCTCAGCCATGTCCAGTCTACTGCTGAGCCCATCAAATACATTCTTCATTTCTGTTATGGTGTTTTCGATCTATAGCATTTCTTTTTATCCTTTCTTAGAATTTTCTCCTCTCTTTTACATTATCTATCTATTCATGGATGTTGTCTCCTTGTTTCATTCAAGTCCTTAGCGTATTAATTATTTAAGAAAAATATTCTTATCTGATAATTCCAGTATTCACGCCAATATGTAACTCTGGTTCCCATGCTTTTTCAGTCTTTCAAACTGTATTTTACCATTTAGAATGCACTGTAATGTTTTCGTTGAGAGGTAGACATGAAGTACTCAGTAAAAAGAACTGCCCTAACCAGGCTTTCAGTAATGTAGTGGTAAGATGATGGAAGAGGGGAACTGTCCTATAATTCTATGATTAGGTCTCAGTGTTTTGGTGAGTCTGTGTCCCTGGACTGTGAACTTCACCAGTGCTTCTCAGGTTCTTCTTAGGTGGAATTGGATGACTAGTGGATGCTGGAGTTGGGTATTTCCCTTACCCCAGGTAGCTTAGGTTCTGATAAAACTCCAGCAGGTTAAGCTCTGGTTAGCAAATTTTTCCCGAGGGAAGGCCTCGTTAAGATGAAAAGCATACTCTGGTGTATTTCAAAATCATTACTTTTTCCCTCCCCCTGCTAGAAGCAAGTTTTTCTCCAGTATTCACTGTGAGGACTTGATAGAGCTTCCGGAGTTAAAACTGCCAAAAGTGTGTCCCCTCTCTGACCCCATAACTAAGTTTCCCTGGAGTTTTTAACTATAAGACTTGTCTACACTAAGCCTCCTGCAACTCATCAATTATAGTTCAGGTTTTCCTACCCCAGCCCTAGTTCCTAGGGGTATTTGTTCGTGGGTTTTTGCTCTAGTAAATTGTGATGCTCTGTATCCACCTATCTGTCTCTCCAACTTTTGTTTTTGTGCTTTACCCTGTGACCTTTTTTCTCTGATAGATCTAAGAAGAACAGTTGATTTTTTTCAGTTGTTCCAGTTTTACTTGTTAGGATAGAATGGCAACTTCTAAGCTCCGAATGTGCTGAACTGGAAAGCATAGATTACATTCACTGAAAAGTCTTTACAGTATCTCTAGATAAACTTCTTGACTATGGGTAAAAAGAACTTGTGGGGATGCCCTAGATTTCAATCCTCTCATGGGTGTTAGGAATATTACAAACTCCTCAAAGGGCTGGATACTCTCACCCCTAATGGGCCCTCCTGAGCCTAGGCAGTTTGGAGAATTTCCTAGGACTTTTGACCATAGTAACCTTTCATATCGCAAATGTCATGCATTGGACAGGTAGAGGAAAGCATATTTTAGGACAAAGGTGGTCTAAAAGGAAATGTAGCAACGGTATTTCAAAATTCCAGCTGAGGGTGCTATGTATCTCTTGTTAGGATTCGGATACACTTTACCATAATACCATATCCCATTGTTAATAAATTACGACTGAAGGTATATGCATTTTAAAATAGAGAACCAAATCTTCAATATAGGAAAACCATGGGCTACGGATTAAAGACTGTTTAGCACACTGGTAAGTCTTGTTTCAATTTAGCCTCACTGTTGCTACTTCTTCCTCTTCATAGTCTAACCTTTTCATTTACTTACAGAGCACAGATAAACAAACACATGTGTTTTCCTAGAGCAAAACATTATTTTATGTCAACCACAAGAACAAGTACCCAGAAAAGCCTGATGGAATGGTAGGAAGAAAGAAAGGTGGCACTTACTAAATTTTATTAGTTTCATAGCCCAATTTGTCTTAGGCTCAAAGCTCATGATAATATTCATGATTTCACTAGCAAATCATTGCATCCCCAAATCTCATCTTTAATGTCATACTGAATCATTTAACAATTATTCATGAGGTCACCTTGGATGACAGACAGTTCATTTCTTTCAGCAGCAGTGTCTTAAGTACATGCTACATTTAAATTGCATGGTGGTTAGGTTATTTGAGATGCCTCATCTAACATGCACTTTCTCTCCAAGTTATTCCATCTTTCAGGGCCCAGTTTAAGTTCTATCATTTCCCTGAAGATTTCCCAAACTACTTCTGTGCATATTGATTTCTATCTTCTCTGAGCTCTCAGTGAATAATTTACTACCTTGTTGTTATACTATCTCTCATTGTCTATTTTTTTCAAATAAGATAAAAATCAATGTGTGTTTATTAAACAAAAAATTATTCTAGTTCTTATAAGGAATAAAATTAATATTAAAAATTATCTGTTATTAAGGGGTTTATGGTCTCCTTGGAAAGGGAAGATAAACCAATATAAGAACTTTAAAGTTCTAAAACATTTTCAAAAAAAGGGAAGTGATATCACAATGTAGGGATATTATTAACTGCTAAATGTATGAACCAGACAAATACTATCCAGACAGGTTTGGATGGTGGAGGGCAGAGAGCTGAGTAACAAGGGACATCTTTACAAAGGAGATGGAATTTGAGCTTGAACTTGAAAGATAGGTAAGATATAGATAAACAATATGGGAGGCCTCACCAGTTAAGAAGTATATATTCCATATGTTCATGCTCCATTCGGCCATGTCTTTAGAGTCTTCACCAAGACTATAGGGTACTTGATCTCTTCCAAAAGCAACAAGGTGTTTCATGATAAAACATTAGACATACTGAGTATCAATAATTGATTGTATTTCCTCCTGTTCTCCTTCAATACTGTCTTGCATCTGACAACTTGCTAGGCACATAGTATCTAATGCAAAAGTTATTCTAACAAGGATCATATAAATCATAATTATATTTTTAGGTATTTTTGTTTGTTAAACTTTAAAAAAATGTTGAAATCTTTTAAAATGTGATATAAATGAATTTACTAACCAGAACATTGCCACCCCAGAAAACTTGTCCTCTAAATAACATTTTCTGTTAATTACCAGGAGAGTTCTTTATCTCTACTGAGTATCAGGCATATTAAATAAGATATGGCTACTTATGTGTATAAAAGTTAAAAAATGTATGTCCTTTCTTATCCACCTTCTTACTTCCCTGTCACAGTCCTTGAAATAACACAATTAAAATATCTTTCCTCTAAGTCAAGTAATAATATAATCTAGAAATTTTAAAGTCTCTTTTTTATCATTTTCAGTTTTCCTGCCTTTTAAAAAGTACATACAACTTCTTAAAGGCATAGTAGTTGATTTTTACGAATTAATAGTTGATTTATTTCTATCTTTCTCTCTCCTTTCTGTCTTACCAGTAAAGGGCAAAGGCAAAGTGGTTTTTCTCTAAAAGCATCTCCTTTCAGATACCTAAACCGTTAGTGCACTTTTCTACCTTCTCCTATCCTTACTTTCTTTAAGCCATGTCCAAAGTCTCAGAATTCTATGATAATTAGAGAAAAGTCTGGGACAGTTACATAATGGTTTTCCTTGCTGCCCATTGCTTGAAAAATTTGACTTACTCCTAAAGAGGCAAAGACATCTGTGGTTTTGTGTGTGTGTGTGTGTGTGTGTGTGTTGTTTTTTTTTTAAGTTAATTTATCACATAACAGCTGGGATAGGCAGAAGAAAAAATGTAGATATTTGCTACATGGTTGGTCTTATAATCTTCCCTGAAGTTTCCGTTTTGAGAAAACAAGGGTGAATGCAGGTTGGGCAGAGACGCTGGTCTAAACACACGGACTGAGTTCAGGTTGAAGAGAGAAGTCTTTCCCTTTTATGTGGTGCCCTGAAGCTAGGCTGCAGTATCTCTTACAGTTCTTGCAAGTTCCTTTCCATGGGTATGCAGGAACCAGCTGAGCCTAAAATGTGCCTGCTGTTATGAAATGGTCATTTCATATGAAATGATCTAATCTTCTCTATAACTTATCATTTGAATCTCTGCATTCTGTTTTTAACAGTCTTTCCATTTACACACACACACACACACACACACACACACACACACACACCCCTCTACCTGTTCAAAGCCTTCCTCCATTCAAACTAAAGAGTAGAAAAATTGCCCATGAAATATGATTTAATTGTTTAACAAAAATATAGATTAGTGTAAAAACATATACTCTAGGAATCAAGACTTTATTTCAATTTCAGATTTACCACTAACTGAAAATCTTGGCAGAGTCACCAACCTTTTCACTTATGAATTAGAGTTAAAAATGCTTGTCCTACTTTATGGGATTATTTTGAGGGTAGATTCAAGAATATGTATATCTCAGTATTCAGAAATGTTAAGAAATACATAAGGTGTTAATTATTACAGACACTCAAATATCTTAAA
>NW_011888847.1:14968-53379 GCF_000151845.1 Pteropus vampyrus | reverse complement strand
CACTCAATTCATATGATATCTTTATTTTCTGAGAAAAATCTGAGATTCAGAAAAAAAAATAAGTGATTTGTTAAAGGTCAAGTGATTGGTAAGGAGAGTATCCTGTGTTGGAATCCCTGCTTTCTGGACTATGCACACATCCTCAAGTCTGTCACTTACTACCCATGTCCTTGGGCAAGTTAAGCCTCATTTCCTTAACTGTGACATGAGAATAATTATGTCACTTACCTCACAGAGTTGTCACAAGATTTAAATAATATATGTGAAACATTTAGAACTATAGTTCATACTTAGAAAGCTCTCGATATTTTGGTCATATTAGCTGACTTCTGTATGGTGTTCTTTATACCAAACACTGGATCATAACCAACTCTAGCTTAGAATAACGGCTGTTTTCCTTACAAAACTATATAATAAGGTTTTTTAGTAATCCAAAAATGTTTTCACAGAATTTATCAAAATACATACCAGAATATTTTGAATATCAAACTTCCTGTGTGTACTTATTTGTGAGTGTGCATGTGTGTATCACACACATCATGCATACATACATATATATCCAATTTGCTTAACTCTAAACATTGTAGATATGTACGTATAATACCTGTATATATGTTGTTTAGAGTGTGTGTTTATGTAGATTGCTGTTAAGCAAACTAGATGGATACATCATACAAACAGGAAAAATGTGTTATTCAGGGGTACAGTTGTACCCCCATCACTGAAGAAACAGCTATTTAATATCCTCTCTCAATAACTCTTCTCCTTCTTGGAGGCTGCAAGTCGAAAGTTATTGCAAAGCTTGCAAAGACATTGTACACATATTAAAGTAACAACGGAACTATTTGGAGCAAAATTTTAAGATTATTATGTATTTCCCAAACACACTTCTGCCCTTTTATCTTTTGTATGCAACTTAAAAATAACAAAAAGACTTTTATTTCAAAATAACCAATTTTATTCAGAGACAAACACTTTAAGGAATGTAAACTACTTAAAAGAATAGTATATATAGAATTACCAGCCCCTACATGACAATACTGGAAATTGTTTCTCTCTTGGGCATAAAGTTGAGAGTATAGTCTCAGGGGAAAACAGATTATCAAAGCTGCAATCAGCATTTTGGAAAAATACATAGAGAATGGCTGGGACTCTGCTGGAAAGGAGCTATTTGGCTAAGAACCCAGATCCTGAGTGAGCACATTCTGTCTTCCCACAGCTACCTCTGAATGCCACTTAGAGCACTGGGTAGAGCCAAGACAAGACTAGAGAAAGCCTTTGTTCTTCTTACCATTATGTTCAGATCCCAAATCTTATGAGTTCCTTGGGTTAGAGATGCTGGGCTTCATTTCATATCCTAAAGGGTAGGTATAGGAAACCCATGTCAAGGAAAGAAACATGTACCTCTTTAAATTCCAGGAAGAATCACATTTATGGCAGACAACTCCAGATTTTTAATGGCCAAGGGTGCTTTCACATAGGATCAAACCCTTTGTTTCTTATCCTTTTTACATTAGCCAGAAGAGTAAGCCTAAAAGACAGACTCCCCTCACCCCCAAACTCCCAAAATATAGAGATTGCAGTGTTTAGCCTAACAATATCTTTGAACTTGGACTTCTCTACTCTAATTCTGAATACTTCTCTTTTTGGATTACATAGGATGGGGATAGGGAATAGAGGCCAACATGAATATGTTTACTCTAAGACAGGATTTAGAAGTGGCTTCTTTCATTATGATACTTCTCCTTTGTTCTAAATATCATCTCCACAAATCTGTATGGACCCAATACAGAAGTTTAGGTTAGTGAGATTTTAGATAGTTATATGAATAAACCATGATCTTATTTCTCAGCCCCTTCATCTCTCAAAACTTTATTGTTTACTTCTCAATGGTTTTAATTCCCCTTTATTGTTTCTCTATCATTTTAAGAAACTCACACAAAATCACACTATTAACTTATTTTTTAAACTTTTTTGAGGTATAATTGATATAACATTAGTTTCACATATACTGTGTAATGCTTTAATATTTGTTTATATTGCAAAATGGTCACAGTAAGTCCAGTTAACATCTACTAAATTGCACTATTTACTAAATTTTCTTTTCTTATCTCTTATGACTAGCTCATGAAATGAAAAGGGTTACTCAGCAACAAATAAGAAGCAACATATATATTTTTGCCTGAATAAAATACTCTAGGTCAGAAATTGGCCTTTTTGCATTTTTTTCCATTAGCCTTTATATTAACATCAAATATTCCTTATGATCACTGTTCAATATTGTTCTCTTCCAATCTGCTATAAAAAACCACCTGGTAAGCAGCTTCTGCATAGACTGGGTCAGTCATGTTAGTCTCTAATTAGGGCTTTTAGATCTACGTATTTTAATTTCAGATGATAAAAGTAGCAGAGGAAATGTTTTCTTGACCACTGGAATGTACAGAGGCAGAGTTTGCTACTTGTACTAATCTTTTCAGGGTGCTAGAGGAAGTTAATTATCTCACTTAAAAAGATCATAAATGGGGAGCTTATTTGTGAACCACATTGAGCATCTCGATATGATATCATGTTTATTTTTAATTTTAGGGCAATATTTATAAGAATTATTAAGTGCAGTTGAATATAACTTGGTTAGTAACCAGTAAAAAGTTTTCAGCATATTCAAATATGTAAGCCCACAAATTTAAATGCATATAGTGAGCCCAGAAGCATGTTCTTTCTGGTGGGAATGGTGTAGATGTAAAATTGGATTGGAAAGCATAGTGCCTTTGCTCTCTAACTCACCTGTCAAATCAAAAATCAAATCAAACATTTCTCAGTTGCCTGCTGTGTCCCATATATTGTCCAAGAGTTCTGTATTATGCAGCCAGATGATTTTTGTACTGGGCATTGCACATTGTCTCTATATGTTTGGTGTACAATACATTGAAACTTCATTAGTTTAGGCCCTCTCTCACTAATTTTGAATTAAAAGCTAACCTAAATGATATATAGTATACATTATAAAAATATATTTAAGTAGTTTAGCATACGTTAGCACTGTAAAAAAGTGCACTGTTTATAAGTAAGGAGTTGGTTTAACGAGTCTTTCATTTACCAACTATTTACTTACTAACTGGCAGGCACTAAGGATACAGCACAGAGACAAATCCATGCCCTTATGGAAAAACTAAAATTTACTTCTAGCTAATCAATAGAGCTAGCAAGCGTAAATTTTCCAATGAATGAGTCATTTTGTGCAACCTTCCTTAACAACAGACCACCGCCAACAAAACTAATCTTAAAGTGAAACAACTGATATTCTTTTAATTCTCACTGGAGGAATTTTGTGTTGATAGGAACTTTTAAATTTGGCAGAGAATAGGATCTATAATCTCTCTTTTATAGATTGAGAAGCTAATGTACAAAAAGATTAAATGACAGACCCCTCAGTTATTGTGGTGTAAATAAAGTTAATCTATCTCCAGTTAGGATGACTTCATAAGCAACCTTTTAATACAGTGGCTTTAAAACTTTACTGACTGTGACCCACACTAAAAAATTAATTTTACCTTGTAACCAAGTACATACATGTGCACATTATTGAAAGAAAATATTCATGAATAAAAACATATTTAGTACATACATTGTGATCTAATATTTTCTATCCCGTTTTAATCTATTTCATTTTAAAAACGATGCTGGTTGCAATACTATATACATTTTACAACTCAATAATGGGTATTAATTTGCTAAAATTAATTTAATTAATTTGAGATTCAAAAGAGATAAATATGTTTAAGTTCATGGTAATCAAAAAATAAACATGGCAGTTTTTTCTGTCTTTTATGATTCTATTAAAAAACAAATTACCATTTTGTTGGTATGTGTAGTGTAATGTTTCACACACAGGTGATTGTAAATAGTCCTAATTCTTTCCTAGGACAAGTTGCTTGATACATGCAAAATTTGTTCTTACTTTGAATTCATTAACCACTCGTTTGAGTGTTTTTCATCAACTCCTACAAATTATTTTCATGGTCTAGTCTTTTCATTTTCCTCGTAATTAATTTTCTTAGAATCTAGCACACTGCCTGGTATTAACAGGTATGTGTTAACTAAATGACTGGATGAATGAATGAATCAATTCTGAGCTCTGCTGTGTTCTGTTGGGTAAGTTTGCCTTTGAAGGAAAATAGAACTGAGCTCAAGGGAAAGGAGTCTTCAAGGTGGGAGGGAAAGTGTGAGCGAAGACCTGGAGATGGGAAGGAGAACCTGCCGTACATTCACAGAGCAGTGAGGTGGTCCCGAGTCTGAAATCAGAATTAGAGAGTGGAAGAAGGCATAGAACAGAATAAAAGTAATATTTGGGGGAAGGGGGCGGTGAGGAAAATAAGGTAATGATGAGGAAAATAAATGGAGCAAAGGAAAAGAGAGAAAATTACTCCTAATCTTCCTGCATTTAAAACTCCAGCCCGCATACAGGCATTTGGTAGCCCTGTGATGAAGCTGCCGCATCTTTATGATGGGATTATTAAGCTGTTATCATCAGCACTAGCAAAGTAGCATCCATTCGTGTGGAAAAGATTTGGAGAAAGATTTGAAGAATATGGGCTTCATGTGTTTAGGATCAGTATAGTATTTAGAAGGGCACTCTTTAATAAAAAAATGGGTCAGCCTCAAATAGGTCATCATTTTATTTGTTTCTTTTATAGCACTTAATCAAAATTTATAATATTTTGTGTTTCATTTCTTAATTTTTTCCTGTCACTCCCTTAGATTGTAAGCTTCATGAGGTCAAAAACTCATTTTTATATTCATTATAATATCCTCAGGAATAAGTGCAATGCTTAACATATACTAGTTGCACAATATTGAAGAAATGGATGAATTAATGAAACACACACAAAACAGAGCTGGGAGGCTAAGCATATATAAAATTGCGTGCAAGCCTTTTGTTTTGAGTTCAGTTGGAAAGCAAACACTGTCACACTGAGCAAACACAACAAAATTTTTTATAAGTGATTAAAGCAAGCCAGAGCACAAATTGTCTACTGTAGCATTCACTGAATGGCTTAAGGGGCTGCCAGCAAATCCATTAGAAACCCTGTTTATAGAGCATTATGATTCTGACATAAAGAAGAGAAAAAAATTGCTTCAGGATGAATTGTTTCTTATATCTGGAAAAATGATTTTTTTCAATTAACAACTGTACAACAATTTTGAAATATTTTATAAATTCAACGTGTGCTACACATGTCCATGCTTGTTTTTATTCCATATTTCTACTTCTAATAAAGAGCTTTGCATTTTTTTAAATATAAAAGTTCCTTATTCCATGAGCA
Source organism: Pteropus vampyrus (assembly GCF_000151845.1). Classification (NCBI taxonomy): domain Eukaryota; kingdom Metazoa; phylum Chordata; class Mammalia; order Chiroptera; family Pteropodidae; genus Pteropus; species Pteropus vampyrus. The sequence continues at coordinate 48,055 of NW_011888847.1, read as the reverse complement.
TTACTTGATGAAGTGAACTTCTTTCTATTTAATATGGTAAATAAGCTAGAAAATTGCAGATGAGAGGTAAAATTTCTTTGGAGTGAAGTATATTAGATTTTAATCCCAGCTGTGTGATTTTATTCAAGTTATTGTCCTCTCTGAATTTCTTCAGATAAATGGAAGTAATAAAGCAATTTGCTAGCATCTTTATAAAGATGAACAAGTAACATAGATAAAATCCTGGGCATTAAACTATGAAACCAGTCCAAAGGAACAGGTATAAAAATAATCTTAAATTTTAAATCAGTTTGTTTTTAATTAAAAAGCAAGAAATAGTGAGGAAGAGGGACAGGGAATTAGCATTTTTTTGAGCAGTGCTAATAACAGGCATGTTATTTCATTTAATCCTTCAGATATTACCTTTCTCCCATTCTGTTTTTCTTTCCTTCTGGAAAATCTATTAGACTTTATTTCCTCATTATATCTTCCTCAGCCTGTCTTGATGAGTCAACACTCATCTCTATTAATCTGTCTTTTAAATATTTTTAAATCTCTTTATCTTATGTGCACTATAATGCCTTTTTTCCCCCTCCAAAGTTAGCACCAGATCATAAATTAGCTCTTGAGCTGTTATTAATCTGCTACAAATTTCTCCAATGAGTTTCAAACTTCAGTAATGTATTATTTATTTTTACAAGTTTCCTTCAGTTTTCAAATTTGCCTTATATTTAGATCACTCTTTCAGAGCAATTCTTTTAAAATATTCTTATTTATAACCTTTTAATATTAGTTGCTCTCTCAAACTTGTGTTATTTCCCTCTATGTCAGCTTGTTTTTTTGGTCTGCTGCTTGTTTATGTTTTGCAGTGTTTGAGTTCAAATTTGTTTTTTATCCATTTGTTTTTCTAAAGGAATCTCATGGGCTTGGGGTATGGAAATGGCCCCCTATGTGCATGTTTGCTTATTTTTTTCATGTGTCTGAGGGATATTCTTATCATTTCTTGCCTTTGTATTTTGACACCAAGAAGAGGTTGGTATAAATTTGAACTTTAAAACTTTCCCAAGATATGTTCCCCCCACCCTTTTTTTTCTTGTGGGAAACATTTTTTAACCTAGATTCTAGAAAGCTACAAATACCTTATTTTATCCTTCTGGTGGGTAGATCTGTTGGAACCTGAGAGTGTTGCCTTAAAAAAATTAATGTGTACCAAGCTTCATCTTCTATCCTTGCATTAATGCTCTAATGCTGACCACAACCATGTCCCATTGTAACAACCAGCCCCCCACCATCCACATCCACACCTACACCCACACCACACATACTTAAATACATTATAGAGGATTTTATTCCTTCAATGAATAGTTATTGTTTTGTGCGAGGCATTGTAAATTCTCCTATAACTTTTCTTTATGTTGAAATACTCTTCCCCCTGGTACAATGGCTGTATAAGGGCTTTCAGGTACTTAAAAGTATTTATAAAATTTTTGAGATTAATTAACTCAAAAATTTAGGAATCCTTTAGTCTCAGTTCCTTTAATAAATTATGTTAATGTCAAGAACAATATTATGAATGAATTGAAATTACCTGACATTTTTTAAAAGACTTTTATTATTCAAGATGTGATGGTAATTTGGAGCAAGTTACCACCCCTTAAAAGAATTACCCTCAAAAAGAATAGTTTGACAATATTTGAGTCTCCAGTTTGTTTTTTACTCTTTTTAAAAATTTTGGCCCATTTTTTTTTTCCAGCTCCTCACATCAGTACTTGAAGTATGGACTATAGAATCTTAACCCCAAATGAGTAATCAGAATTAAAGGGGCAATCTTTGATATTGTCCTACAAAATAACTTTCTTTTAAGGGAACCTTAAATGTAAGAACACTTTTTCTAGATAGGAGAGCAATTTTGATGTGCATGTGCCTAAAATAGTAAAAGGCATTATCTAGAGAGGACAGAAACATTCGTAGGTAAGTAATATCTTTACAAACCAGACATCTCAGACTTTTAACTGTATTACTGTTCATTTCTGAAGAATGAGAAATTGGGATTATTTTTGTTATTTGCTTATACTTAGTTATCAATTGCAAAGATGAATTTTTCTTTGTACCTATAAGCAAATGTTTCTATCATGTGTAAGGTCTTAAAGCAACTTAATATGTCTATATTTCCCTTAATCTTACCTGACATTGAGAAATTTAGCACAGCATATATATTTTCACAAGCTAATGACTATAATCAAAATAGAAACTATAGCTTAAAAGAACATTAAACTAAAAGAGAAGCACAATTCATAAACTTGAAAAGCAGAAATTAACAGAATTTGAACTTAACTATTACAGATTGAGTTTAGCAAAAAATGAGTCTGGTCTGCAAATAGTGAATGAGGAAAATAAAAACCAAGAATTTCTTTATTATTCAGGTCCACATTTATGTTAAAAATTTCCAGAGCTTTGATATCAAAATTAATGTCTTTCCACTGAAATAATAAATATGTGCAATGGTATTATAAATAGATAATTACTAATATTAACGTGCTGTCAGAGCTGATGTGAATATAATTAGTATAGTCATTTTGGAGAGTACTTGGCAATACTTATTGAAACTAAGTCTGTATTTCCTAGAACGCTGCCATTCTACTCCTGGGTATTTATACTTCAGAGAAACTCTCACATAGGAGCACAAAGGAACATAAAGAATATTTATCAGCAAGATTGGAAGCTAACCTGGTAGTCATTCTAGGGAAAAGGATAAGTGAGAACATGGTGGATACCTAAGATGCACTACCATACAGAAGAAAAAAATTAACTAGATTTGTTTATAGCAATAATGATGGATCTTCAAAAGATATTGTTACATGCAGGGAATTAAGAAACAGAATGAAATATAAGTGTGTAAAACAAACACACAAATCAATGCCACATTGTATTCATTTATATACACATATGCAAATAAGCATATGAAACAGAGATAAATACACTGAGGTGTTAAAACATGCTAAAATAGAAACAGGATTTGGAATAGGAGAAAATGGTATAAAGAAATAGGCCAATAAATAGCCAACAGAGGCCTTAAACAGACTGAAAATAATAACATGTAATTGAGACAAGACATTTCCATATAATATATTAATAAATGTCAGGTTAAGATATGGAGAGGAATGAGGAGACATTCCATACATACAAGTCATCAGAAACAGGGGATTCTATTTCATTCCTGGAATGATCATCAAGTAAATGTGAAATAAGCAAGTTAGAAATAATGCTAGTGTATGTAAGTACTTTTTAATTTTTTTCTGTGTTATTCTAAGTTTTATGCAAAGCACTTATACTATTTCTATAATCATGGAAGTGGCAAGGGGGAAACATACCTAAACCACCCTTTTAAGGGACAATAAGACTTTAATAAGAGACCAAACCATTTAGAAAGCCAAATATATTTTATACCAAAAACAAGAGGAATAGCAACAAAGATTTTCCTAAATTTTTAGTATTACTTTTATTGTGAAAATAACCTAATGAAAATCTATACACTTAATGGTGTATCCTCAGTAAAAGCTTGCAGATATACTGCTCTGTGGTGAGCACCTTGTCCCTGGAGAACAGCAAGATAAAAATGACTGGAGAGCCTTTAAGTACCTGAGTTTTCCCCCAAATGAACTGAAAGTCTTCCTTGTTCAAAGTCTTCTTTTTAATCATCAATTTCCTGGTTCTTAGTTCTTTAGCTTTTGATGGTTTTTTTTTTTTTTTGGTAAAAGCAATATTATTTTCTCTCTAGGATCAGAAGCTTTTAATTGATTAAAATGCTTAATTTAAACTCCTAGTCTTTGAAACAAAGGCCAGGAAAACACTAGAGTAAGGTCTTAGGGTAAAGTTTCAAAGTCTTCTTTTTAATCATCAATTTCCTGGTTCTTAGTTCTTTAGCTTTTGATGATTTTTTTTTTTTTTTGGTAAAAGCAATATTATTTTCTCTCTAGGATCAGAAGCTTTTAATTGATTAAAATGCTTAATTTAAACTCCTAGTCTTTGAAACAAAGGCCAGGAAAACACTAGAGTAAGGTCTTAGGGTAAAGTTTCAAAGTCAGAAAATCTCAAAATCATTGTCCTCTTCAAAGAGCAGAAGTGAAAGAAAAGAGGCAAAGTTAGAGAGGACATGAATTAAAAGCCTCTAGGATGCTTCAGAAATGTCAAGTGATTTTCACTTTAATTTTGAAGCCAAATTACTTCAAGGAGTTTCCTTAGAAATTGCCATCATCTTAGAGAACCAAGGGAAGACAGAGGAAACATGGTGAACTAATCTATTACAGGAATTAGAAACAAAAATGTTAAGTTTTTCTTTAATTTGAAACTTGGACAGCCTTCAATGTCCTCTATGGTCGTTTGATTTAGAAGAACATTTCTCTTTAGGATGTATATTTTCAAATGTAATGAACTGAGATCATATTGGTTACAGGAAAATAGTTATGTCAAAGATACATTAAAGAAGAGGACTCTCTTTAAATCATCCCTCCCTATGCGGCATCGCTCCTGGCAGGACAATCACTCTCTCGGGCAACTCTTTGTAGTCCTTGTCTCACCACATCAAAATGCCTAAAGTCAGTCTTCCATTAAATAGTGTACAATTGAACTGATTATTCATTTCCCTTCAAGACATAATTGGGACTGATTGCATCATTCTCTTTCGTCCTGTTTACCTCCTTGGACTTTGAAAGCACAAGATTCAGTGTTCATCTTTCATTACCTGGACTCTGAAGTCCATAAGCTTTGTACAGCCTCTGCTCTGACCTGATTGCTCATCCAAGCTGGACTCTCCAAATTATTTCTTCATAACACAGGGTCTGTCGTTAATAAAGCGCTTTGTATCCTCAGCTTCTATTAAGGCTCAATATACCTTCTTGCTCCACCTTTGAAGGCACTACTTGCCCTTGTAGTATTCTGAAATGGCAGCTGTACTTCCTTACCCCGTGTGCCACGGGACATAGAGGTTGAGTAGATATCTTCCTTGCTCTTGACTATTTTCAGACACTTTTTCTTCCTACTTCCCTTGTATGCCAGCTCCATTTGAGTGAACACAATTGGATAATACCAGCTCTAACCTTCCTTCCTGTGGTTATTTGCTATCCTTTTGGTGAGTGCTTCTATCTTCATTAAAGATTTTAGTACTCATTTAATCCTCCGCCACCACTCCTGTCTTTATAATTTATGATGTCAATATTCACAACATGACCCCTCCCATATTCTGGGTCTCCTCAGTTCTCTCTCTCCAGTTATCTTCTAACCCATATCATCTACCTATTTATATGGTCAAACCAAAGACATTGTCTTTGCAATAGGTGAATTCTTTCTATAATCTCAATTTCAAGCATCACATAGACTACCACTCATATATCTCATTACTCCATTTTTGATCCTCTGTTGTGACCTCTAGTCACTGACACACTACCGTATTAGTTCTTTGCATTTCTCATTTCCTAACATTCTTTCTTGACTGGCTTCGCTTTAATAGACCAATCACAGTCATCACTCTCAGCTTTGTTTCCCCTCTCTCCCTTCAGTCATACCAATTTGACAAGAACTCAATACTGATTAATTTCAACTTCTCACCTACTTAGTACCTATCACATGGCTGGAGAAAAACAAATGCCCAGTTTGACAGATATCCAGTTCAAATTCATGACCACAACCTCAAGGGGGTCATTAGGGTTGTCTAGAAATTCTCTCCTATTTCCCAAGTTAATTCACTTTCTCACTTTCTGAGACAACTGCTCATCTGTTCTGGTCACTCTATTTTTTAACAATTCCCTCCTTCCTTCTGAACTGATGCCCTTCATCTTGTACTACTAAAAGAGAAACCATAAATGAAAGCCTACGTAGGTCTAGCATTAAAATAACCTACCCTCATCTGAACCCATATCCCCTACCCACTCCAGGTAGAATGGATGGCTCTCCACGCTCCTCTTTAAGGTTCACCTCTCCTTCTGTTCAGTGAATGACATTTCCTCTGACCTGCTCAAGAACATTGCCCCTGCTATTGTTTCTTTTCCTTCCTCAAAAATGAGGTTTCTCCTTTTGACTGGATCATTTTTATCAGTATATAAACATATCTATCCAGGTAACACTCAATTTTTATGCTCCCCTTAGAGAAAATGTCCTCAAAAGATTTGTCTATACGCACGGTCTTTCTTTCCTTTATTTCTTTTAAAGGTACCTCAATTTGTTTGATTTGTTTCCACTGAGTTTTCTGGTACTGTCACCGGTAAACTTCACCTTGCCAGTTCCATTCATTCATTCTTACTCCTTTTATTTGATCTCATGATAGCAAAGGCCATGCTTGATCACTCCTCGACTACTTTCTTCATTTAGCCTCCAGGACAATATTCTTTTTTTCTCTTTTTATACTCTTGTTGTTCCTTCTCAGTCTCTTTTGATAAGTCTTCTGATCTTTATAACCTCTCAATATCATAGACTCCTAAGGCTCAATTATCAGATTTTTCTCATTTTGTTGTGCTCATTGAATCCAGTTGTTTTGAATATGACCTTCAACCTTGATCTTTCTCATGAAATTCAAACTCATTCAATCTCTAAACTTGGATTTATGACAGACATCTCAAATTCAACCTGCTCAAATAGAAGTTTTGTCTTATACGCTGCCTTTCTCAGAGTTGTCCCCATTCTTAGTAAAAGAATATTCTATTCACCCAGTAGTTCAAGGCCAAAAAACTTAGAATCATCTTTGATTCCTTTTCTTCTCTTACAATTCCACCTTGCCTCTCACAATTTCAATCCTGTTTTGTGACAAAATGCCTTTTCTTTGAAATATAACTAGGATCTAATTACTTTTCATACTTCCCCTGATATCAAAATACTATCTCAATTGAACTATTGTAATAGCTTTCTAACTCGTCTCTATCCCTTCACTTTTGTCCCTTTACAACCTAATCTCTCCAAAGAAGCCAGAACAGTTCTTTAAAAATGCAATTTCTTTATTTTAATTATGTAAGTCTATCTTTATTCAAGCAATTAATCTTGCTCTTTTAAAAAACTTATGTTTTTTATTCAATTTATTGGGATGACATTGGTTAATAAAATTATATAGGTTTAAATTTTACTCAGCCATAAGAAAAGATGAATGAAAAATGCAATTTCAGTCAAGTGACTCCTGTGCTCAAAATCTTCCAAAACCAACTCAGCTCACTCAGAATAAAATACAAACTCCTTGACTTAACCTAAGGGACATATATGGCTTATTTATCCAGACTCTAATTTTTCCTTTCTTACTTTATTTTTAACACTCCTGAGCTCACTTTAGCATCCTTTCCATTCCTCACACAATAAGCCATGTTCCTGTCTCGGGCCTTTGCATTTGCTGGGAATATTCCTCTGACCCCGTGAGCCCTCCCTTACCTGCATAACTGGCTACCTCATTTTATTTTGGTCCCTATTCTGAAGTTGCTTCTTTAGTGAGGCCTTTTCTGAGCACCTTATCTAAAAGAAGACCCCAAATCTTCCATCTATCCCTTTATCATGCTTTTACTTTTTTTATATCATTCAACTCCACTGATTTTTATTATGTGTCTCCTCCAATTAAAATATAATTACTATATGGACATGACTCTGATCTGCTTTATTCACTGTTATCCCAAATTTAGAAAAGTGCCTGGTGTATAAAAGGAGCCTGGTGTATAAATATTTATTGCATGAACAAGTGAATAAATCTAGAAATATCATTTGGTAGTACACAAACAATTAAAAAAAATAAGCATTTCTACTATTGCTTCTTATGGTGTCAATGACAATTATATTGAAGTCTTATTTATATTTTTTCTGTAAGCTTTAAAATAAAAGCATGTCATGATCTTGGACTCTTAGGTATGGAAAATGAGACATTGAGAAGCTGAACAGAGGATAGAAAAGGACCTTGTAGTCAGTCATTAAGTTAGAAAATTTTAGAAAGACTCTTTGAAAGGAACGTAGATGTGTCCTAGAAAATCTTTAGGATATGAAAAAAGGTTAAAGTAATTATTCAGGGAAGTAAATATAAAGGATATCTATGTTATTTGAGATTTTTAACTTGTATAATTCATGGCTGGAGTTAGATTGTTTATAGAAGAGATGATTTCCGTATGAACTCTTAACTCTTTCTAATTTTAAGTATACTATACTTTTGACCAAATCTCACACCTCCACTCTGACCCATCAAACACTGTGAGTGCAACTTAGTGTATTCCAAGTCATGACACAAAAAATGTTGGTAAAAACTCCATCTCATTTGGGACTCAATTTCAAGCCCCTTCACTCTTATATTGCCATCTTCAGTCCATTGATATTACCTTTTTTATCCATCACCCCACATTTCTCTATTCTTCCTTACTTGTTTTAGCTATAATAGTCTCAGTATCATAATTTCCTTTTATACACCATCTCTCCAGTTCTCTTTTGGAAAAACAACACTAGGTAAAGGCAACTATTCACTTACTCATTGCCTACGATTAAGAAGCTGAATTTAATGGAAAATATATATCCATGCCAACTGATATTACTTTATATTCATGACTACTAACTTCAAGTGGGCTTTTGTTAACACCTTTGCTGGTCTTCTTGATTGCATTTTTAATTTCATTGATTTCTACTCTTTATTTCTCTCCTATTTCTTTTAGGTTTCATTTGCTATTCTTTCGCTATATTCTTGTGTTGGCTTCTTTGAGCATTAATTTTTTTTAGCATTTCAATTTTACTATAGGCTTTTAAGATTATAATCCCTTCCCATAAATGAGTTTAACTATATGTCATAGGTTTCCATATGCCATATTTTTATGATCATTTAGTCAAAACATTTTCTAATTTTCACCATTTTTATCAATTTTTATAAGGCATTTATTATGTTTCAAACATTTAAAGTTATTTTCCAGTTATTTTTATTGGTTTCTTGATTAATTCCACTGTGTTCAGAGAGAGCTTACTCTACATGATTTAAATTCTTTGAAATTTGCTGAGACTTTAAGGCCAACCATCTAAAGAATTTTTAAAAAATATTTCAGGTCCACTCGAAATGATTGTATATTCTTGTTGTTTAGCATCCTGTCAATTACATCAAATTTGTTAATTGGATTGTTTAAATCTCATATCTTTTATCTGTGGGTTTTATCAGTTACTAAAAAAGATATGTGAAAACCTTTGGCTATTATTTGTACATTTCTCCTGTTCCGTCTATTTATTGTGAAGCTATGTGACTGTAGGCATATGAATTTGGAATTGTGATATCCTCCAGTAGACTAAAACTTTAATCACTATGAAATAGTCTTCTTCGGTAGCTCTTCTTGTCTTAAGTTCTACTTTATCTGATATTAATATATCTGTATAGCTATACCACTTCCTTTTCATTAGTGTTTCCTTGAGAGGTATTCTTTCTAACCTTTTGCTTTCAACCATTTTATATTCTAAGGGTTAAGATGCATCTCTTGTAATTGGTATAGCAGATGCCATACATGTACCATCCATGTTTCTTGGACCATTTTACCATTTCTGTGCATGCCAGCCTATCTTCCAACAGCCAACACTTGCCCATTGACACAGGTGTCAGGAAGTACCCAGAGACTGCCATAATGAATGACTGACAAGTATGGGAGTATGAATACCTCAGTTCCCTTGAACTTAGCAAGGATGAGCATTTTGTACTACATCTAGGATTTCCTCACTGTATCAAGCACCAATCATGCCCCCTGGTAGCTGGCTTTGTAGGCTGTTTTTCATTGCCTGCGTCATATCTCCCTCTTCTACCCCTGTTTCTTGCACCTTCCCATAAACTGCTTGCACTTGATTCTTTGGCATAGTGTCTGTTTCTAGGAGAATCCAAACTAAGATAGAGGGCCTTTTTTTTTTTTTTTAAATCCAGTTTGATAATCATTTTCTATTACTTCAACTATTTAGTTATTGCAATTTAATGCAATTACTGATATAAGGATATAAACCTAACATTGACTGATTTGTATTTATGCCACCAGTTCTGGGCATTTTTTGTTTTCTTTTGCTTGTTTTTAGATTAGGCATCTTTTAAAGTGTTCTAACTCCCGTTAGTTCCTTAGTTATACATTATTTTTCTGGTTTTAGTAGATTTTAGTGATTACAACATGCATTTTGACAACATCTGATATAAATTAGTACTTTTGCCATTTCATAGCCAAACTTTATTAAGAAATTGAGATAGTTTAATGCTCATAGTAACCACGCACTCTTCAGGCTAGCACAATGCTTGGCACAAAAAACGCTCAACAAATACTAATTTATTCCTTTCGATTAAAGATATGAAGTTACAAATGAAATCAAGTGTTAATTATTCTTAACCTAAAGTTTGCAAATGAACAATTCTCAATATTAGATCCTCTCCAATGTTAAATAAAGAGAAAAAAAAAATAGCGGCACTTTGGGAAACGTCATTCTACCCTGTCAGCATTAGAAGTATGGCTTACTTAGTCTCTGTGATTAGGTAGGAGAGTATATACTGAAAGGAGCATGTGCTTTTCAGGTGTATTCTGAGTACTACCTTGAGATCATATAACGGTGATTGTCCTTTTTTTTGTCATAAAATTAATACAAATACCAAGATTTCTGCTCTCAATAGTCCAAAAATTGTACAGTGGTAAAGTCAGCAGTATTAGTGGATTTGGGGGGCAAGGGAAGAGTGGAGAGGAGTAATAAGGAAATCATACTGTTGTTTTATTTTGAAGACTCATCAATTCTAAGTGCTAGAGATTTGGTATTTCTGCCTTCCCCCTAACTCAAAGGGATTAGAGAAAATACATGCAAACACAGTTGCCTGGATAACTAGCTTCATTTTTAGTAGCAATAATGACAGAGAGAAGGGAATTAAAATTATATATGCATCTATAAATGCAGAAGTATAGAACTAAGATTATAGATGAGGTTAAAAAAGAAATTAGTTTATTCAGTGTCTGTACAGAAATGAGCAAATATTTAAATCCAATTATGTGAAATCTTTTACTATTGCCTATAGAAGAAAATTCTAAATCAAATGGTCCTATTTGGGACACTTAATACAAGATCATCTCAATGACCAAGTCCCTTTTGTTGCCAAGTTAGGCTCTTATTCATTCTTGGCCTTCAGGTGGTGTTCAGTTTCTTCATGCCAAGTATGAATGAGAATAGATGGATGTTGGCTGTGCTGTATGTAACACTAAATGTATAGATGTTTTGTGAGAAGCTCTGCCAGAACATCAGAAAGGATTTCAGTGTCTGAGGTTTTGTCTACTTTATCAACTTTAGAGGAATAAAGTCAGTAAAAAATATATATATATGACGATGGTTTATAATACTGCACTAAACTGGAATAACTGCAGCCCTGATTAGAGATGAAGAGGAATGGAACAACTCTTGGCAAAATTGGGGAGTCAGCAATGTTTGTATCACTACCCTCATACATGACCTTTTCCGTCTGTGATGAATACCATCCAATCATTCAGCTGTTACTAAATTTTTCAATTTATAAAAGTTATATATCTAGTAGTTATAGCTCTGTTGTGGAGATAAGGTACATCAGACTTTCAGAACTGATGACATTAAACTATTGAAAGATACAATTAACTCCCTTTGCTCATTTTCCACACTTATCAGAAGTCTTTCCTTTAGATTTTAGATTTTCATGTAATTCTGTTACAGTAGAAAATGCATTGATTAGGCTGATGCAAATTATGTCCCACTAGATAATAAATATATAATATACATTTTTTCATTGTCACTAGTCTCAGTATTTTCCTTCTCACTAAGATATAAATTTGCGATGATGGCTTTGAATGTTATTTACATTGCAGACTCATCAAATTGCATCAAAGATTTAGGTTAAAAGAAGAAAGTTCTTGCCAAGGACATCGCAGGAGCCAGTGAGAAGGAGTGAATTTGGGAAATGAGAGAATTTGAAATTTTATGACCTGGTCATTTTCTCTACCGCTATGCAGGATATAACGATTTTGGGGAAAAGCAATTGTACTTGGAATGACCCAGGACAACCTAGTTCCCTTTTGTGACTAACCACAGAACATGGGATATACTACAGTTTTTACACTCTTGAGCTATTATTAAGAACAATTTTTATCATATATGTGAAAGGGTTCTAAGTAAATGAGCCTTTATAAGTATGACTACCTTGCTGCTTATTCTTAAAATCATCAGTAAGAATAAAATAATGTATAATCATAAACTAACAATTTTAGAAACTATGCAAAACTTATGTGCATGTGCAACTAAACTATAGGACCCAGGGTATAGTTTATATAATTTTTATATTAAGCAATGTTTAACAAAGTGAAAGCAATGATGTTTTACTTCCTTTTCCATTTTCGTGTGTTCTAATCACTTTCCTTCCTTTGTATCAGCGTTGTAATAGGTGCTCGAAAGTGCAATTTTTAAACAAAGAATTGTTTATAGATTCTAAAATTTAGCATTTCATTTAGCTTTTAAAAACGTGAATACTATAATTGCATGTGAAATTTTTGTGTCAAGTAGTTATAACTTCTTCCAAATGCCAAGTTACTAATATAATTTTAGCAGCCAGTTTTGGAAAGTGGGCTATTATCTGTCTTGAAATGAATCTATGCTAATTGTATTTTTTTTTAAGTTAGAATGTGCTGGTTTATTTTTGGGATAGTTTTGATCCTCAGCACTCCATTATTTTTTCTTTTCCTTTTATCCTAATATTAGAATTACAAAATTTCCCTTAGATAAATCAATTTAACAGAGAATCTATAAACTAACAAGACAAATCAATAGATAGATGGGTCAATAGATTTATCTATTGATAGATAAAATATATATATATATATTTGTTTTGAAATAGACAAGTTTGCTTGGAATATTAAAAGCATAATTTTAATAGAAATGTTCATTATGTAATTTTATTAACTTTGATTTTCACCTGATAAATCACTAGGAAGAGACCTTTTCTCAATTATCTGAAAGAAAATGAATACATAGTAAGTTACCCAACAACCTGTGAAAGACTACTTCCCATGAGAATTATTAGATTTTATTTTTTTAAATTAGCACAGTTACAGTTTTTAATTCTTCCTTTACAATCTGCGTGTCTTTTATTTCATTTTCTTACCTGATTGCCCTGTTTAGAAATTATAGACAATGTTGAATAACTTAGTATGAACATCCAGGCCTTGTTCCTGATCTTACGAGGAAAACATTTTGTCTTCAGTTCTATGTTTTTTTGTGGATTATACTGAGGAAATACCCCTCTATTCCTAATTTGCTGAGAGACTTTATCATAAATGGATGTTTACATATCAATCGATATGATTATATGGCTTGTCATCTTTGGACTATTAATATGGTAGATTATATTGATTGATTTCTGAGCTTCACATTCCCAGGATAAACTCCAACTGATCATGGTTAATTCTGGATTTAATTTGCTGATATTTTTTGAAGAGTATGGTTTAAAGTGTTGATTGAAGAGTCTTCCTATAGTACTGTGAGATAATATGTTGTAGGATTTTATTTTTTTTGATATTGTCTTTGTCTACTTTTAGAATCAGTAATATAGGTCTCATACTGTTCCCTCTTCTATTTTATGAAAGAAGTTGTTTAGAATGACATTAATTCCTTAAGTGGCAGAATTCACTGATAAAACCATCTGGGCCTGGAGATTTCTATTTTTGGTTTTAAATTATATATTCAATTACTTTAATAGTTGTAGAACTATTGATGTATTACTTTTTTCACATTGTGTGAGTTTTAGAAATTGTGGCTTTTGACTAATTGGTCAACTCTATTTGAGGTTTGAATTTATGGGCATAAAGTTTATGGTAGTATTCTCTGTTAACCATGTAATGTCTGCAGGATCGGTAGTGATGCACATATTTCATTTCTGATGCTCGTAATTTGCATCTTTTTGCTTTGTCAATATTACTCTAGATTACCAACTATTGATATTTTCAAATAACCAGCTTTTGGGTTTATTGATATTCTTCGTTGCTTATTGATTTTTGCTCTTCATTTTCTTGCTTCGATATATTTTGCTGTTCTTTTAAACATGGGGTTTTAGATTACTGATCTGAGACTTTCTTTTCTAACATAAGCATTTAAAATACATTTTCCTCTTAGTTCTGCTTTAGTGCAGCCCATAAATTTCATAAGTTGTGTTTTCATGTTTATTCAGTTCAAAATATGTTATCACTTTCTTTGAGAATTCTTTGAGGTGTGGTGTTTAATTTTCATGTTTTTGTATATTTTCATTCCATCATTGTATTTTTATTTCCAGCCTTATTCCATTATGGTCAGAGGATATGCTTTGTATGATTTAAATAATTATGTGCTTAATAAGAATTTTTTGACCAAGATTATTATCTATCTTGGTGAAATTTCTAAACTCACTTGAAAATAATGTATATTCTGCCTTTGTGCAGAATATTATATAAATATCAATTAGATCCAACTTATTCGTAGTACTGTTCAGTTTTTCTACATCCTTACTGGTTTTTTTTTCCTATTTATTAAATACTGAAAGAAGAATACTGAAGTCTTTAATATTCATGAATTTATCATTTCTCCCTTCATTCTGTCAGTTTTTGCTGCAAGCATTTTTAAACTTTATTGTTATTTGCATGCACATTTAAAATTATTTCTATTTCATGAATTGACCCTTTTATCATTAAATAATGTCCATTTTTATTCCTGGTACATTTCTTTACTCTTAAGTCTAACTTTCATGTAGTCACTAGTGCTTTCTTTTGATTTGGTTGGAAAGGTTCTCTAGTTTATTTGTTTTGTTTGTTTTATATTTTAATCTACCTGTGAATTTCTTGCATGCAGCATATATTTTGGTCATTTTTAATCAATTCTGACAATCTCTATATTTAAATAATGCCTCAAAATTATTTATCTAATTGACACCTTTAAACTTGTCTTCTATTTTTAAAATTTGTTTTCTGTTTAATCTGTTTTCAATTCCTCGTTTTCTCTTTTTCTGCCTCCTTATTAGTTATTTGGATACATTTTAATATTCAATTGCTTATATGTTGTGTTTATTTTTATTACTTCTCTTTGTATTTTAAGTAAGTTTTCTAGCGATTAAAACATACTTATTAAATTTCAAAAGTTTGTTTGACAGTATTTTGTCATTTCACGTGCAGTGTGGATAATGACCACTATACAGGTCTTTTTACTCTCCTTTTTTTATGTTATGGTATCTTTTATATATTGAAAATCCTACTTGACAATGTTATACTGTTGTTTTTTTAACCATCAAACACGTTTCATAAAATTTAAAACAAGAAGAACATTCTATCACATTTGCCAAATCTTATTTCTGTATTCCTCTTTTACTCCTGATGTTCCAAGTTTCCTCCTGGTATCATTCACTTTTGTTTGAAAAATTAACTTTAGTAATTCTTTTAGAGGCAGTCTACCGACAGTGAATTCTTTTATAAGTTTCTTTTATAAGCTCATCTTAGAATGTCTTTATTTCACTTTTATTTCTAAATATGCTTATACTGGTGATGGAATTCTTGGTTGATAGTTCTTTTCTTTCAGCACTTCAAATATATTGTTCCATTCCTTCTGGCTCCACAGTTTTTTATAAAAAAGCTGTTTGAATCATTATTTTCCTCTAAATAATATGTCATTTATCTTCAATTGTCTTCAAGATTTTTTTTTGTCGCTAGTTTACAGTAATTTATCAAATTTTCACTCCTGTTTCCTCAAATATATTTTTTCAGCATCGCAGTTTTTCTTTTCTCTCTCATACCCCAGTGATGTGGTTAGTATGCTTTTCATTCTCGTATCCCTTTCAAACTTTTCTCCCTCAGTTGTTCTGAATGAATAATTGTCATTGGACTATCTTCATGTTACTGATTCTTCTATTTCTATTTTGCTATTGAGCTTGGCCACTTAAAACATTTAGTAATTGTTTTTTAAGTTCTTAAAATTCTCTTTGGTTCTTCTTAATACCTTTTTTTGCTAAGATTTTATATCTTTCTATTTGTTTCAAGAGCATTCACTCTAAAATATTGAAACTATTATAGCTACTTTAAAGTCTTTAGTCAAATAATTCCAAAATCTGTGTCTTCTTGACATTAATATATATTGTTGCTTTGTTTCCCAGGTAATTTTAGATGGACTTTTAAACATTTTGGTGTTCATTGTTTAAGTATATCTCATGATTAGACCACTCCATGACCAATCTGGAACCTGAGTGGTGATCTATCCCATTTTTCAGTTCTCAAAGACTGTGGCAAGTTTTCAAGATCATATCCATACATGCACAGCGTAGGATCAAGGCTGAAAATTTATAAAAACCCTTATGGTGTCACTTTCATGAACTTTTTCCTCCCTTTTCTCTCCTCAGTACTTTATGGGTTCTCTAAGCCTCCCTTTTTCTGTGCTCTGGCCCAAAAGCTGGATTTCTATTTATCCTTATCTTCTACACATTTTACATGATTGTGTCTGCATCTGGGACCATAAAGTATATAAGGATATATAGAAGAAAAACAATAAACTTTTGTTTCATCCTTTTGGGACTACAGTTTTGGAACTATCCTGTCTCCAATAGCATCCTATTTCTGCTACTTTTGACACCATCATTGCCAGGGGATTGCTTTGGGACTGGGCTGTAAGATGACGGAGAAAAAGAAAAGAAAGATGGAGGTGTTTCACCCATTTTATTTGACCATTAGAAGATCCTTTTCTACTTTTTGAGCCAGAACTAGAGAACTTCTGGAACTCTCTTTTTTGTGTTGTGTTGAGTTGGGATCATGGATACTAAAGGAAAAAAAGATATAGCAGATTCTTGAATAATGTTTTATTCAGTATCATTTCATTATAATGTTGATGTGATGTCATAGAATCTTAACTCTTATTTATATCAAATAGCCTGTGGTAAAATTGGTTATATTATGTGCCATTTCTTATAAAGTCGTAGAAACTATTGACAACGTTAAGTGATAACTTCTTCGATAATAACCAGTAGTTGGATAGTACTTTGAATTCTGATCTTCTTTCCAATGTACCAACTATTATTGACTTTCACATTCCTTAAATAGCTGCTCCATGCATTCTGTCCAGTTTCTATAACTGCATTTAGTCAGAGAGACAGATGGAACATGCTTACTCCTTCTTACCCAGAAACAAACTGCCATGGAAAACATTTAACTTTTTTTTAAAAAAGTGGTTCAGTGCTTTATATATTTTATATTTTAAATATGCTTTATAAATATTTTTAAAGGAGCTTATGGGAAAAAAAAGGCATAGAGGATTTCATTTTGGTGTTGATTAGCTTTTCTCTGCTCCTCTGAACTCTTTCATGCTGTAAAGTCATCACAAACAAATTGATTATTTGAGGAGCAATCATGCCAACACTTGGCTTCTTTTTAGATTTAGCTCATCATTCTAACTAAAAAGCCTAGCACAATCTACTATTCTTATGTTTGAAATTATTCCTGTAGAAATGATCCCAGAAACTTCATGATGAATGCAGTTGAGAAGCATCTAACCCTTCAGAGCTTTGTTCAGTTTCATGTTTTAACCATCCATTTTATGTATGACAGCCCAGTACATGTCACGATGCATGACATATAACACAATGTTCAAAACATGATTGCACAACTTGTTGAAAGACTAAACCAAATGCACTTAATTCTTCAAGCACACATTGAATGTTTTGTACATAAGACACTGTGATGAATGGAGATAAAGAGATTACCAAGATATGTCTCTGACATCTAGGAACTCTCACAGTGGGAGAGACAGACATGTAAACAACTGTTATTACTAGACAGCAGAATGAAACAAATAAGAAAGAGACATAATGGGGAACTTTATGAGAAAGAAACATAAAATATGAATAGAGGTAAAAATATTTTTGTCCAATCAAATTAAAATGTCAGACAAAGTCTTTACTGATTAAAGTTTGTGTAATTTCATTGCAAGAGCACTGAATTAGAGTCAGGAAACATGAATTTCTTTTTCTAGTACTGCTATTATCTATCTCTGATCTTACAGGCATACACTATATATATATTTTTTTTCCAGTCTGAAAAAAAAAGAGACGTAGCTGATCCTTATGTTACTCATAGTACAAATTTATTTTATTTTATGTAAAAAATTTCTATCAGGAATTAATTCATATTGATATTTTGTCATATTTACTTCAGATTGTTTTTAGATGACATAGAGCATCCCAGATAAAGTTAGATCCTGCAGTGTCTTCTTACCTTCCTCTCCAATAGTAGTTACTATTTTGAAGTTGGTTTATGTCTTTCTGGTACAGTTTTTAATGTTTGTCTTCATACTTACGAGTCTACATTATTCTGCCATACATTTTTATACTTTATATAATTTTTCATTATACTATAAATATCTTTTAATAGCTTGCTTTTTGGAGGAATGGAACTTAATCTTTTTACTTAAATGTATGTATTAGGGGTTTATTTTTATAAATATAATTTATTTATTGAATAGTAATACAATATAAGGATGTATAATATACATGCCCACCACCTATGGATTAATGTTTGCCAAATATTTCTTTATTGGAAATCATGCATATATCCTTTATATTTTTGAGCCCATATAGATTCTCTAACATATTTCTAGAACTGAAATTGCTGGGTTTTAGTGTATGTGTGTCTTGAAGTTTATTTGACACTGATAAACTTTTTCAAAGTGAATTTATTGTCAATGTTTGAGAATTCTGATTTCTCTATATACTCTCTGGTACTTGTCTGACTTCTATAATTTTCTGGGTATGAAATAGTGTTTTATCTGCTGGTAAACAATTTTCATAATGATAGGGTAGTCCCCTATTCTGGTTTGCTAAGAATTATTTATGTATTAGGTTTTTATTTATATAGTTCATTATGTTTTTGTCATAAATGTATTTTATCAAATCCCTTTTCTGGAACTATTGACATGATCATAAATTCTTTCATCCTTCATTAATGTGCTTAAACAGTGGATTACATCATTAAATACTCTGAAATGATACACTTATATTCCTGAAATAATCAGATATTGTTAGATTTAGATTGCTATTATTTAGAATTTTTGCATCTCTGTTTATCAGTGAGATTTATTTCTAATATCCCTGTGTAGTACCTAAATTTTCATAGTCTCATTTTAAAAAATGGGAGTTTTGCTTCTCTTTCTGCTTTCAGAAAAGTTTTGAAGTTAAGGTTTATACGTTCTTTTCTAAATTAAAGATACATTATAACTTGTCAATAAGTTTTGATAATTGTAATAATCATAGTCTAAAAAACAGATTGTAGATATTTTACTTAACCTCTCTGAACCTGTTTCTTCATTAATGATGATACTAACCATACCTGATTTATATGTTTACTGTGAGGAACAAATCATATATGAAATGTTAATCATAATTTAAAAATTTAGAATGGAAACAGATTGTTAAGGATTTTAACTGAATGGCTATGGGATAATAGCATTAAGGCATAGGAGTATGAACACAATCTGTGGGCATAATCCAGAAATTAAGATGTACGATAGAAACTCTGTTGTTTAACCAATGTTCACCCAACCTCTCATGTCTAGAGGCTTTTATGAAGAAGCATGGGTGTGGTTTTGTGTTTACACGCAGGCATGAGTTTGCGTGCCCAGATTCAATCTAAATACAATTCGGATTGATTTTAGATAAAGCACTATTTATTCCGGTCATAGGTTTCTCTATACCATACCTGCTAGAGGCAAAATCTTTGAATGTTGGATTTGATGTGAAGCCAAATGGCTTTAATTTGCAAGCATTTTGAAGCAGCAACTATAATTTTGACTGAGAAACAAAATGCCCCTAGGAGACATAACAGCTATATTAAATAAATTTTATATAGCCACTCAGGATACATGTGAACCATCTTAGTAATGGAAAGAAAGCATAGAAGAGATTATGTATGAGATAATTTTTGTGGACCAGGTCTTGAAATATCATATTCAGTTGCAATCCACTAATTAGAATTCAGTCACATCCAATGATTGCCAGGAGCCTGTGACATGTAGTCCATGTATGCAGGAGGAAGAAGAATTGAGTTGTATAAATAGCAAGCCTGCCTCTGACACAACTAGATAATCTCCAAGATAACTTTTTGTTTTTAAATGCTATCAAATATAACTGTGAACCTGCAGTTTTCTGTCCTCCGATAATGTAACAGTTAACCTTATATGTACTCGGCAGGGGGGTATTGGATAATCATCAGTAATTGAAATTATAGAGCATGGACTAAATACATTGCTATGTAGAAATTGTAGAAATAGTTGTCTTTGTAGATTGATAGAATAACTGTATGCATTCTTCATGAAATAACTACTTAATAGTTTCTATTAATTATTGAAACATTTCAAATCTAGAATTAAATCTATTTTGAACTGCACCCTCTAGCTTTGAAATTTACCCAGATGTAGTGTCTTCTACTTGAATCACTTTGTGATAAGAAATGAAATGACAGAGCTGAAGTAAAAAGTTTCATTGGTAGCTCTGCTAAAACAGCAGTAGTGAAGAAGTGGAGCGAAATAAAACCACCTTTCATTCTAATAAAGTTTCCATGTGTCAGCCTCAAAAATGAACTTGTTAATTTTGTAGCTACATCACTGACTTTGCGATAAGCTATATAACAATGTACAAAATAAATTACGTAGAAATCCTATTTCGTTCAGCTTGAATTTTAATCAATATTGATCTTGAGATTTTTTTAAGAAAACTTTAGATGGGAACGTGTTAAATTGATGGAATTAAGACAATTCGATATGAAATTGAATCTGGATAGTATTATATTCCTACTGAATTAATTTTCAAGCATTCTTCTCCTCACACTTACAATGCAATTCGTTTTGCAATTTTTTCCCTGAAACCTGGTTAATTTGGTAGACAGCATTATAATATTACATGTTAAAATACAAAAAAGACATTTTTGAGTCATAAGTCAGTCCTAAATGTGTCACTTGCACAGCATTTACAATATTTAACACGTGAGTCTACATTCCATGGAGCCACTTACTTAATGTTCATGATATACATGCTGTAAAATAGTTTTTCAGCACTAGAGAATAGTGAGTAATAAGCACTAAGCTAAAGCAAGTCACTTTAACTTTTCTGTGACTCAGTTTCTTTTCTGTGAAATGGAAGCTATAAAATTTGAGTCTATGCTTCAAAATTTTGTTATGAGTCAATACATAAAAAAATGCTTTCGAATAATAATAGTACATGGTGAGTGTTTTACAAATATTTTTACAATTGTATTAGATTTTGGTGGTGAAATTAGTCAATTTTATATCTTCAAGTATCTGTGTTTTCTTTATTTTTCTGAGCTAAACATTTTCTCAGTTAAAAACAAAAGCAAAAACAAATTATTTGCCTGTTTTCTTGATAATACTGTCTTTTGTCCAAAGAGTCAAGATGATTTTACTAATTTTAATCCCCTCAGAGGTGAAGACCACATTTAATTTAATTATTTTAATATACTAATTCTTTACATTTCAAATTTCATAATAAAAAATCAACAACTGCAAAATTCTTAATGTGAATTTTAAGAAAAGATTATAATCGACACTTTTCACATCTTCAGCTAAGTCAAAGGAACCATTTTTTATATATTCTCTTTACTTCTGTTGAAAAATTTCCTTTGTTCTGTGAATTTTAAGTCGCTTTACAAGAAAGCAATTTTTTGTTATTAAAGCAAATGCTCAATTGGATATCGGTTGAGTTTAGTTTTCCGCTAGGTAGAAAGAACATTAAATTTTGAATCTGTCACTATGTCTGAACTCTTTCTTGTTATTCAATTCTCTGAGGTCTCAACTTTAAAATAGACTAACAATGCTGAACTTTAAAAAAATGTAGGTATAAAGTCATTTGTTTTCTATTTATAGGAAAACTCTAAACGGTGACTGGACACAAAGGCTTTTGATAGTGCTTGTATTCCTCTCAGATGTGAAGTCTATTGTCCAGTAGCCTGTTACAACCTTGCTTAGAAACCTAGGTTTCTGGCTTCATGCTGGGAGCTATCTACATGTAATTTTCCTCAGTAAGAAAAGAATAGTTTAAGCATTTATGCTTTGTTGTCCACTTTAGATTCAATGTTAGAGTATTTGGTTAATATTGTCACTGGTCACATTTACATTTATATGGCACATCTTAGAAAAATCAAGTTTTAGTCCAGTCTGCCACTCATTAGCTTTATAAGTTTATCTCTTTAAATTCCCTAAGAAATCAGGATGTTATAGTAGCAGTTAGATTTGTTCCATTCTTTCCATAACAATCTAGCTTATAAAACATAATAACTTTCCAGGATTCTTTTGAAATCTGGATAATCAAATGCTATAGACTAGGTGAGGGACCAAGGAGTCACATGGAAGTGTCTGCACATGTCAAGCAGATGTAGTATAATAGCAATGTCAAAATCAAAGCCAGAGGGATTCTGCTGTTGCTCAGAAAAGTGTTCTGAGGAACAGATAATGCAAATGGTAATATTTTGGAAATCGTAGGATAGCATGCTCATGAAAGGTGATAGCGTTATTGACGCGTGACACGGTATTGCGGAGTGTGGTAGGGCTGAGAGGAACTTGGCAATTTGCTGTTGAGAGGTAGTTAGTGTTTTGATTAACAGCATGAGCTCTGGAGTTAGACTACTTGTGTCTGGATCCTTGTATCTGGTTCTCGCTGATAACCAGCCATGTCATCTGTACAAGTTACTTCATATTCCTATGTTTTAGGTTCCCCATCTCTAGAGAGAGTACCTACTTCACAAGGGTTGTTATGAGGATTAAATGAGTTTATGTATATAAGGCAATTTAAAGGTTCCCTGGCACACTGCAATTAGTATACAATATTTATTGCCATTTTATCTAGTCAAACTCCAAATTATTAAAATCAGAAAATTTAGAATCTTTCTTAATTTTTTCTTTTACCATTGAATAATTATTAATTTTAATAATGATATTAAACCTTTAGAGTTGCAAATGCAACACATTTTTTCTATCATGTGGTGGTTTGCCTTTTAATTTAAAAACTTTCTGAAGTCAAAATAATTGTTCTAAAGAAATACTTAAAGATGAAAAGGAAAAAACCCTTGAAACCATACCAATAGAATTTCATCTTTGTGGTTTTTCTTCTATCCACATGTATACATTATTACATAATTGTAAACTTCCCATGCAAACTATTTTATATTCTGCTTCATATCACATAACAATATTTCTTTTTAATCTTCATAATCACCACCTGCAATGGCAGTGCCATATTGCTCATGTTGACATTGAATCTTGTAATTGATTTTTCTCTCTGCTTTGATCTATGTTAAAATCAGTCAAATTTGTGATCCAGCTTTAATATTTCTTTTAGAACTAAATTTGTGTTATTTCTTAGCCATTGCTACATTTTTGTGATTTTATGTTATGTTTTTCACTGCTATAATTAATGCTACAATAAACCCACTTCATTTTTTTTTTCCAATGGATCCTCTCTTAACATAATAAGAAAGCCCAATAAAGAAATTTGTAAGCAAAAGAGCTTCTACTGGGTAAACAGAAATAGAAGTGCAAAACTCCACTGTACCTGCCACCGTACCATTTCTCAACCTTTCCCAAGATTTGAGGGAACCACAACTTTTAAAACAAATTAAACCCTTTATAGTCCATTCAATCTTTCATATTTTCCAAATTTGCTCCTGGTTCAAACAAGAGCATCGGGGCCTTCTGTACTTTTATCATTGTTTGGTCCAGATAGAATTTTTTCATTGACTGTTAATTTGTAGGATTTGCTGTAAGCATGCCATTGAAGAACGTTTCAAGTTCATTAAGGAAAATCACTTTTATGAGGCTCTGTGGGAGAAATTTTCCTCAAACATTAATATCAGCGGAGAAAAGTGGGTTTTATTCTATCCGATTGATGTTTTACATTAGGGACACTGAATCTTGTGATTTATTTTTCTATTTGCTTTGATCTCTGGTTAGAGTTGAATTTGTGACTCAATTCTAACAGTTATATACAATACTTATTTGTATAGTAAATTCACAGGGACTTTCTTTTACTGCTTTTATTTTTCACTTTGCCTTGATTTCTTTCCTTCGTCTCTGTCATGCTCTATGGCTTCTGCAAGTTGTTTTGGAAACGACGTGTACGATATGTATTGGGTTAAGTTCCCAGTAGTGGAATTACTGTGTGAATATATATAAATGTTCATGTAGCCTTTGATATCAACTGTATCTTTTGATGTGGTGGACAAGTCTCCACCTTGCCTCTAAGCTAATTTTATTATGAATTCTCCATGAATTAAATTCACAAAAGTAGACCTAACATATCAAAGATAAAGAACACCTACCTCATAATTGTGAGAATCAAACAAGATGATCTATATATAGTATGTTTAATAGTTCTTGATATAAACTGATGCATCAATAAAAATTACCCATTATTAGTTTTCTAGCCAACCGCCTTACTAGTGTCTTTAGTTTCCATTTAATAAAACAGGTTAAGGTTATCTTTGCAGCAAATACCTCAGCAATAGAAAACTTCTTTTTCTTTATTAATTTTGTCACCAATGTCTTAGAGCCCTTGGGCTAATAATAGTCACCTGTGGTACACGTTTTAGCTGACTGAATTTCTTCACTCCAATCTTTCTGTGCATATGCTATAATTGTCCTTGTGCAGTGGTCAAGAGATGTTTAAAAAAATTAATATCCATTAACCAAAAGATGACAGGTTCTCAAATATATAGCTTTGTAGGGCTTTGCTGCACATAAAGAATGAAATTACCACAGTGTTTATTTTCAGCCAATAATTAGTTTTTAATTGTAAAAAGTAGGGATTACTGCCAGGGCTTTTATTTAGTGAGTTGACTCCATCATTTCACTTGTGGATAATGCAGTGTTTACCGCGAAGATTACTTATCATACTCTCATAGTTCTAAACAGTAAATTAACTCAGGTAGAGGCTCTCTATTAACATGTGCAGCTGAACTAGCTAACCACAAACTGCAAAAGCAGGCTTAATTTTTTTAGTAACAGATTGAGCAATAAAGATGTGTCAGTGTTGTCTGAAAATATGTATTCCACTCTATGTGAAATACATTCTATTCCTGTTTTCTTTGTAAGAGGAAAGAAAGGAAGAGTTCACTTGTTATTCATCCCAGCTTTAAAAAATGAATGTGTCTGTAGCTCACTATACTTCAGTTTTTAATTGCCTGTTTGACAGTAAACTTATTTACATAATGCAGTGTCTGTATTTCATGTTTTATTTGAAGTATGTGCTCCTAATTCCAGATAACAGCATTTAGGGGTTTTTTTTGTTGTTGTTTATATACTTTATTTTTGTCATGGGATTGTCTCTTAATAAAAACATCACTATTCAAGAGGATTTTTAGGATCGTTACAGCCTTCTGAAATGTTTGCATCTTTTGCCCATTATTTTTGAAGAAAGTCCAATTGAAAAATTATGGTCAATACATTTTTTTTTTTTTTTTTTAAATCTAGTTTGAATGTGTACTTCCTCCCCATGGCCTTGCCCGCCCCCCGCCAAACTCAACAAATTTACCTAATAATGGTTTGTACCAGAGGTCATCCATTTCATTTTTCTCACTGAAAAGTTTCTATACAATGTCATGAAATCATGAAAACAATCCAGATCTATTAAATATAAGAATAATATATTAATATGTAAGACACATTAAAAATAAGTTGCAGATTCATTACTTTGAGGCTCATGTAGAACATCCAAAGCTTTGCTCTGTCTTCCTCATAATCATCTGGTCACCCAGAGGTGCATTAGGGTTCCCTGAGAGGCAGACAGGCCTGAATGGCTTGTGTACTGAAGCCCCAGACTACCTCAGCTGGAGAAGTTATACACTGGTTTCTAAGTGTTGTGTTCATAGATAAAATTCGTCTTGAAAAAGAAAAAGGACAAAATTTTCTGATACCCAATCATGTTAAATTTACAGATGAGAAAGCCGAGATTCAGAAAGGCAAAGGACTTGCCTAGATAATGATTATCAAGTGTTGTCCACATTTGTAGCCACACATCTTTACTCCCACTTTGAAATTTTTGGTCTAGCCTGGCTCAGCCTAGATTCACATTTGCTTAACTACTGACGAGGGCCTGTGTCCGTAGGAGATAGTGATAGTTGCCCTCTATGAATTTTCTTTGAATTATATGGATTTTCCATAAATGGCTTATGTATTTTGATTGAGGCAAGTTTTTTATATAATGAAATGTGCAAATTTGAGTGTTTAGTGTGAATTTTGACAAGTGTATACTCTCAGGTAACCAATAGCAACATCTTACACAGAGTATTTCTATCATGTATTCCTGTCCTTCTTCCCCTCACCTTTTCTGGAAGCAACCACTTCTGGTTTCCATCATGATAGACTAGTTTGCTTTTTTGTTCTATAACTTCATATATATGCAATATGTAGCACCTGTTCTTTTGTGTCTGGATTCTTTTGCTCAACATAATGTTTTCAAGATTCACTCATACCATTGCATGTATCAGTAATTGTTTTTTTGTTTTGTTTTGTTTTTTTATTGCAAAGTTGTTTACCATTGTTTGAATATACTAGGATTTGCTTATTCTTTTGTTAATGGATATTGGTTTTTCCTAGTTATTTATTCATATGTATAAAACTGCTAATAACATTTTCATACAAGGCTCTTTATGGACGTGTGTTTGTTTCATTAAAAAAAATACTTAGAAATGGAATTACTGGATTATAATTAAGGTGCATGTTTAACTTTATAAGGAACTGCCAAATAGGTCTCAAATCTTGATATTCCTTTGTATACTCCCACCAGCAATATATGAGAGTACTAGGTGCTTCATATCCTCCCAACATCATCAATATTTTAAATTTGAGCCATTATTTTGACCATGAGATAGTACCTTAAGTTTCAATTTGCATTTTCCTTCTGACCAATAATGTTCAGCATTTTTCACTTGCTTTTATATTTTCTTTTTTGAAAAATTTATTCAAGTTTCATGACCTTGTGAAACTGATTATTTTCCTTCTGTTATTCATTCATAAGAGTTAACTATACATTCTGAATATAAATCTTTGGAAAATGCATGTTTTGAAAATATTTCTCCAAGCTTCTGATTTTATTTCATTAATGATAGCTTTGGATGAATGGGATTTCTTAATTTTGATAAAACAGCTTCTCCCTTTTTCTTTTGCAATTAGTGCTTTTGTGCCTAGGACTTTTTTGCATATTTCAGAATATGAAGTTATTCTTTTATGTTCACTCTAGAAACTTTATATTTTTAGCTTTCATGTGTAGGTCTATGAATCATCTCAAAGAAGTTGTTGCGTGTGGTGTGAGTTTGGGGGTGAGGCTCATTTTCTTTCTCCATACTCTTAATGAGCACTATTTGTTGAACCCACTTTCCTTTTCTAATGAGTTGCTTTGATATCTGTTGATAATCAGTTGCCCATTATGTGTTAATCTATTACTGAAGCTCCTGTTTTATTCCATTGATCTGTACATCTATTGTTATGCCAATACCACATAGTCTTGATTAAAATAGCTTTATGGTACATCTTGAAACCAGATATGTAAGTCTTCCAGCTTTGTTCACCTTTTTCAAGATATTTAGGCTGTTCCAGGTCCTGTTTCCACATATATTTTAGATTCAGATTACCAATTTCTGTAAAAAGATAGCTGGAATTTTTACTGTATTACATTAAGTCAATAAATCAAATGGGGAAGAATTGAAGCTTAGAAAGTCATCTTATAAGTGAATATTGTATACTTCTCTAGTTATTCAGGTTTTTAAAAATATTCTCCAAGCAGTGTTTTGTTTTCAATGTAGGGATCTTGTATTTTTTATGTGAAAATTATTTCTAAATATCTAATGGGTTTTGGCACAAATATAAATGGTATTATTTCACTTTCCAGTTGGCTGCTGCTAGTCTTAGAAATACAATTGATTTTTGTATATTAACCCTATATCCTGTGATCTTGCTAAATTCACCTATTCTTCTAGTTTTTAAATAGAATCCTTTGGATTTCTACATAAACATTATGTTGTTACTAAATAAAGGCAGTTTGCTTTTTAATAATTGCCTATAAGCCTTTTTTTTCTTCTCCTTGCCTTATTGCACTCATTCGAAACCTCTAGTACAATGTTGATTAGCACTTGTAAGAACATTTTTGATATAAAGAGGAAAACATTCAATATTTTACTGTTAAAGATGTTAGTTGTGGGGCTTTCATAGATATGTTTTTTTAGGTTGAGGATATTTCCTTATATTCCTAATTTACTAAGATTTTTAAAAAATCAACTGTATAAATTTTTTCAAATGCTTTTTCTGTATCTGTTGTGATTTTTCTCTTTTATTCTGTTACTGTGGTAAATTACATTGATGAAATTTCAAATATTAAAACAGCCTGGCATACGTGAGATAATACATCATGACCAAGTGAAGTTTATTTTTTTAAATTTTGTCGTTTGACTTACAAACATTGTTTTAAGATATTTTCATCTAAATTCTGAAGAAATATTTGGTTTCTAATTTTCTCATCTTTGTTCAGTTTTCGTACTAATGATATGCTAGCTTTATAATGTAATATTCTCTCTTCTTAAAATTCTGAGTTTGTATAAGATTTGTATTTCTTCTTTAAATTTTTGATGCCATTACCAATAAAGATAAATTGCTTTTTTGATCTATAGTAACTTTCTCATTAATGAGTTTCTTATGTTCATTTAATAATGTTCTTCTGTGACCTTTAGTAGAAATTATCAGGATAATTCAATTGGTAGTTATAATGTATTTAATTATAAGACATTACTGTGGCTGTCTTCGACTACTGTTTATTTTTCTATTGCCATTTAATTTTTCACATAATTTTCTGAAACTTACATATGAAACTTACTTAAATTTCTTCATGGTAAGGGTCTGTCTTCATTGGTATTATTCACAGTTCTTAGTGCTCTGCTATGCTATTCTGAGCACTTAGTATATTCTTACTCACTTAATATTCTGTCAAAACTCCAGGAAAATGTCCTTTATTTGTCTTTAATTAATTCTTCCAAGTGTCAAGGGAGTCCCCTTAGTTCTAGTATTATTAAATTTGCTGATCAAATCTCTACTCTTCATTAAAATAGATTGTATCATATCCATTTCTCATTCCACAATAAAAATTTGAAGTAAATTTACAATCTCTGAACTTAATTTTTGTCATTCATTCATTTTTTAATCCATTTACTTCTAAAACAAAGACCCATCTCTGTAAATCAGGTCTTTCATTCTTTATTATATTTCTCATAGAAAATAATATTTGAGATAACATTCAGAAAAATGGAATGTGACATAAATATTAAAAATGAACCTTGAGGAAATAAAAATTATGGAATGAAAACATAAAATTAAAAAATTATCAACTCAAATATAATTAAATGGCAATAACAAAATTTCATCCCTTTACTTGGAACAATTCAGAAATGGTTACATTCCCCAATTCTGGACAATGAGATGCTGCAAGATGTTGGCAGAAGTTTGGTAAAAAGTCATTTTTACCACTAAGGGATAGTTTTCAGGGTGCATGTCTCTCTACCTTCATGAGTATAGAGAAGAAAATGTAGATCTTCCTCTTCCTCATAGCTACCGTAAGACCATTTGGTGAAACAGTCTTACACTGAAATGGCACTGTGGTTAGCAGAGAGGAGTAATAACTAGAGCCTGGACACTTGATATTATTGAATTTCTCAAATTAGTAATACTAAAAAGTGCCCTATCTTTACACTTTATTATTTGGATTAATTATTAAGTCAGATATTTCTTCCTCACAGCTACAAATATCCCCAATGTTATGACTTCATAATCCAAAAAATATGTAATATGTGTGTGTGTCTTTTGCATTGGGGGGATTCATTTTTTGAAGTGGCAACATTTAGGCAACAATAGAGTGAAAATCACTGGAAAATGTACATGATATAAGAATAAATTTTAAAGAAATATGGTAGATCTTTAGAGACTGTAGAAACCGTGGTTTGAATATTGCATTTAGGAAGGAAGTCAGACTGAAAAAGATCAAGGAGAAAGCTGGCTCACAGGAAGTAGGTTGAAAATATCAGACTCATTTTAATATGGATATGAGTTGCAGATTAATTATTTTTAGTGCAAACTTGAGAATTCTGTTTCTATGGTTTATAAAATTTCCTATGTGGCCAAAGCCTGCGCGCGCGCGTGCGCGCGCGCACCCACCCACACACCCACACACACACACCCGCACACACACACGTATATATATATTAATTACTAAGTGGATGTGGTATTACATCAATAATTGCTATTTACCTAAATAGAACATACATGGTTGAGCACAATTTAAGTCATCGATAATTATATAGTTCTTATTTTTATCTCTTTCCCGTAAGTCATGTGGCTTTGAATGTTATAGATTTTGATGAGCAGTAAAACCAGATTTTAAAAAGTTTGACAAAAAGGAAAGTCTATTAACCTTCCTGGAATAAATATTTGGGAGGTAACAGAACAAAATACGTACACATATTATATAATTGACTATTTAATTAATTTCTAAAATGCTCGCAATTTTCAAAAAGAAAATCATTCTCTTATCAAGGCCTGTTAGGATTTTGAAGAAAAAATTTGGACTATATTCCACCTATTTCACGTCCACTGCATCTAATTCATGGCAGCTAATACATTTTCAATTTGCTATAACTGAATTTCTCAGATTGATATCCATAACCATATTCACTCTGCCCTTCTCTGTAATGGCAATTTTCCTTTGTCTCATTTTTCTTAGTGTTTATTTCAACGATAAAGTTTGCAAAGAACTTAAGTAGCCATTCCCATTGCAGCTTTTTCTTTAAGCTACATAGAATTCCTTATTTTGTCAAAAGAAAATCACGAGAATGATTCTTTAAGTTAACAAAACCTGGTTGTATAATTGGTGCATCATATACACCCATTGTTTGTTTTCCAGGGAAGACATGACGTAGGTAGACAATCTTGTCTCAGAACTCTGGAAGTCTAGACATTTACATTTCTCCTTCTTTCCATTGTTCTCCTGCACTTAGTATAGTCTAACCTGTGGAGGAACAGAAAACTGTTTTTACTACCAGTTTCACCTGTCATCTGCTACCCCTCTGTGCATGATTAAATGGAAATAATGGAAGAGAAAATGGTGCAGTTCAGGCCATCTTATCCTAATGTTTCTAGTATTTATAACTGTAGGTAAATATGCTTTTGTATACTAGACTTTTGAGGTAAATGTTATTTGATGAATTTTCATAAATATCCAGTTTATGAAAAATAATTAATTTCCCATTTCAAAAATCAGTGGAGAGGTAATAACAAAATGACACCACCAAATCAAAAATTGGGTCAAAGCTGACAGCTTAACATATAACAAAGCAGAGTTTATATTTTCTGGGTCAGGAAAAGAGAAAAACAGTGTACAGAGAGAATTCATCTGCAATTTAAAAATACTTCACTGCAAATGTGCCTTCAAATCTATGCCAATTGTTCTTAGATCAACAGTCATTCTGTAGTTATTTTTCTAAAGGAAGGAAAAGAGCTTGCTTGTTTAAAAGGAATATTAGCAGATTCAATTAGGAGAGAATGTGGAGCAGGTACAAATGGTCAAATATTATAATTTGTGATTTGGATTTTTGTATCATTATTTTGTGCCTCTGTTATTTCACTGTTTCAGGCTGTACAGCTATCAAACAAATGTAGCATGCCTCAGAGAGGACCTGTGTAAGATTAAGCAGTAGGTGGGGCCCTGAGCTGGGATAAGGATTTGTGAACTCAGTTCTTCCTGCTCTCACTCTGCACTTAACCTCTGTGACTCATAAGTCCTTAGTGTCTAAATGAGATGAATGACCTTGAGATGTAGGGAGAGATAATAGAAACTATTTGAGACTTATGATAGAAGACATAAAAACAAGTCAGGATTATAGCCCTGTGATGTAGTTTGTAGAATGTTATTAAAGCAGAAAGAAGTCATGGATCTCATAGTATGACATAATTGTAACATTTCTGCTATTGTTGAGACTTCTGTAAATTTGCAGAAGCTTCAACTTTTCAGGGCTACCCTTGACTAGGTAGAGTGTACTTAGTGTACACATTTAACAAAAAACTGAGAAGAAACATCAGTTAATGCATGATGGCAATGATGATAATGGAGACTGTACTCTAACAGCACTCTAAATATATCAGGTGAAGTTTGAAGGCCTTTAATTTTACTGTCTTATTTGGTCCTCATAACAACGAGGTATTAATTTTATCCCTCTTTAAAAACGGGGAAACTGAGGTACAGATAAGTTAATTTACCTATGATCCCATTGCTAGCAAGTGAAAGAGTAAGTATTCGAATGCCGTACCCTGTCTCCCCATCTCCAAGATGGCATACTGCCTCAGATGTCCACACTTCCACACACATGCTCCAGTTCTTGGGCTTCAATGGAATGGACAGACAGAACACAAAATTCTGCTCACAGGCTGTAGCTCAGAAGGGAATAACGAAGATGTCGCCCACAGAACATGAGAGCTAACAGAGCTGTGAAGCATGAGCAAAATGAAGAAAAAGAACATGAAATTATGCAGAGATGTGACTAGAAAGGAAAGACAGGGAGAGAGAAATAAGAGGGAAGAAAGAATGGAGGAAGATTATCAGGGTTAGTTTCTGCTGCAATCAAAATAAACTCTAAGATAACAGTGGCTTAACCAAGATTTTTAATATTCATTTCTCTTTCATGTTAAGAGTCTATAGATGTTGTAATTAAAGAGCCATGAGAACTATATAGAATGGAATCTAAATATTAAATACTGATAACACAAAATTGATAATGTAACTCATAAAACTTGGGAAGTGAAGAAAATAAGAGTACTAATTACACCATCAGAGGACTATATTGAGACCTCTAAATTGAAAACGTATTGAAAAAGATTTCGTCTTTGTAGTAATTTTCATAATATTTTAAATCATTTATGGTGCTTCGAAAAAATAGTAGCTATCATGATAAAGGAACATTTATCCCATGTTTAACAATTTGTGCAATTTCACTTCACTTTCTTATTTTCTCAAAATAGAATTTAAAAATTTTCATCAGAAATGGCATTCTGGTTACCCTA
>NW_011888847.1:10047-12453 GCF_000151845.1 Pteropus vampyrus | reverse complement strand
TATTTGGGTTGTTTCCACCTTTTGTCTGTTGTGAATTGTGCTAACCTGAAAATTCATACACTTGTATTTGTTTTCAGTTATTTTGAGTATATACCTGCATGTATATTTAAAAATGGAATGGCTGGTTGTATGACAATTCTATGTTAAACTTTTTGAGCAAACATTTTCCACAGTAGTTGAACTATTTTATATTCTCACTGGCAATATATGAGGATTCCAGTTTTCCTAATTCTCAGCAACACCTGGTTCTTTTTTTTTCTTTTTATAAATTATAGACATTCTAGTAGGTGTGAAGTATCTGTAATGGTTTTGATAATAATTTCTTTAATAAATAATGATATTGAGCAGTTTTTCACATGCTTGTTGACAATTTGTATATCTTCTTTGGAGAAATGTTTATTTAAATCCTTTGCCCATTTTTAAATTGAGTTGTTTGTCTTTTTGTTGCTGAGTCGTGTGCTTTTTTATTTTGGATACAAACCTGATATACTTATCAGATACATAATTTGCAAATATTTTCTCCAATTTTGTAGGTTGTCTTTTCTTTTCTTTTCTTTTTTTTTGATTAAAGTCCTTTGATGCACTAAGGCTTTTAATTTCAATAAAATCCAATTTATTTCTTTTTTTGTTGCTCATGCATTTGGTGTCAATCTAAGAACCCATTGCCATATCCAAGGTCATGAATATTTAACCCTATGTCTTCCTCTAACAATTTATGGCTTTAGCTCTTATATTTAGGTTGTTATCCACTTTGAGTTAATTTTTGTATGTGGTATGGGTCCATGGGTCCAGCTTGTTATCTTTTGGGAGCATGTTTTTCTGGTCTCATGCTGAGGTTGGAGCTGAGTTGGTACTCTGCTGTGTAGGCTATTGGAATTGATTTGAGAGTCTGTCGTCTTAGACTGATCATTCCACTTGTTCTCATCCCATCCTTAGTTCCTACTCCCAGTAGTACTTAACAATAAACATTCTCTGACATTTTAGGGGTTTAGCACAATTCATGCTACGTCTTTGTTTTTCTCACTGCCAGGCTGGGTCTTGGCTTTTTTCATCTGCTAAGTCATTGATACTTTCTGCTCTACCATTTTCAAAGAGATTTGCTATCATCTCTTTTTTTATTATCTGCTGTCCTTGTAATGGACTTTTTAGAGGGGGAAGGGATAATGAGTTTTTGAATCTGTCTTATTTTACTTAGACTCCCCATTTATTACTACTATAATGTGCTTGATTTCACCATTAGTAATTATGAAAAGAATCAGAAAAAATAATTTTCATTTTTGAATTAACGTTTGAAAAGTGAAGCATGTTATCCATCCCTTTGGAATCAGAATGGGTGACATCTGCTAGAAACAAAGAGAGCTCCTCAAGAGTACATAGAGTTTAAGGGGGCCGAGATGCAAGCTTCTTCTTCTACTGAAAACTCTTAAGGAGGGATTGTTGTTGTTGTTGTTGTTGTTTTGTTGCTTTTTAGGTGAGACAACCCTTGGTTGACCTCACAGATTTAAAGGACCTTGTCTGCTTACAATTCCTCATTTTTTATTTATTTTTTATGCCTACAGCACCTGGTCTTCCTAGGTGATCTCCCATCCGAGTACTAACCAGGCCCGCCCCTGCTTAGCTTCTGAGATCAGACAGAATCAGGCTTGTTCAGGGTAGCATGGCCGTAGACCAGAGGGTTTTTCTTTAAATTTGGTTTTGTTTTCTATTTGGGCACAGTATATTACATTTTGTTTATATGAGAGAGACTCTTCTAATAGATGTACAGAACTTCCTGCCATCACTAAAAAAACTCAACGAAATGGTAATACTCCCTGGAAGTCAAATGAGTTTGCGTCACTTCTAAGTTTCTGCGATTTTTATTGAAAGAGGGTTAGAGTATTTATATTACTTTGGTAGTGCCACTAGAACCTGGAAAGAATTTTGCAAAGAAAAGGTCACTATGCAGACAGTTACACATAAATAAGAGTAACACAAGATCTTGCATCAAATAAAAATTGACAAAAATTTTTGCTTTTTTCACTTTTATAAATATATATACACACATATGTATTTAAACATGTATAATTTTTCTGAAAGATATGAAATAGAAGGCATATTTGGAGATATACATAAATATAACAAAATACATTGTCCTTGGGCGATCTTTTTTATTCTAATTTTTTGCATTCTTCCAAATATTCTACAATTCATATGTATACATGAATATGTTTGTGTGTATGTTAAATCAAAACTTCAAAAATATCTCCCATAACTTGCCATATAAGAAAATATATTATTGACTGTTAACAGGTTTATAATAATTTTTGTGGTGATGAAACACAGAAATTGGCAATAATTCCACTAAAATGTATTGAGTATAAGGCACTGTGGTATAAACTGTAACAGATACAGAGAAAAATAAGGCAT
>NW_011888847.1:5759-7807 GCF_000151845.1 Pteropus vampyrus | reverse complement strand
GATATCCAAAAGGAATTTAGCAATGCAGGGCTGAGGTTACAGAGGAAGAATTGAGGAGAAAAGGAATCAAAAGTTATTCTCATAATGGCAAAAATTCGAGGATGCAGGAGCAGATGTAACTTTTTCCTAAGTATCATCATAATAATGCCAAAAAGTTAATAGTGCCATGTGCCAGGCACTGTCCTAAGCATATGTCATACTTTAAATCATTTATGTTTACACAGATCTGAGAAGCAGGCACTGTTATTATCACTATTTTATGAAGTGTGGTTCAGAGTGAGGCAGTACTTGTCAGAGGTCATACTTCTCTGAACATGGCAGAGTCAGAATTTGAACCCAGGCAGGCTGGCTCTAAACTATGTGTTCTTAACCTTGATACTCTGCTGTTCTCAAGAGAGAGTATATTGTGAGAAAAGTCCAAAGCTAGAACCTACAGAAATACCCATGGTAACGTCTGGGTGGAACATGCATACCCCAACCTCAGGCTGAAAAAAAAAGATGGTCAAGATACAGAGGAAAGGAAGGGAAGGGAAAAAAACAGCTGGTTGATAATGACAAAGCTACACAAAAAATAAGGAAGATGGCCTTAATTTTTCTTTTTTTTCTTAAAGTAGAGGGGAGAGATCTCTGGTGACTAAAAAACTCTTCCGATCAAATTGAATATGATTTTAAATTTAAGTCCTACCGTTTTGTTCCCCCTTGCTTTTCAGCGGAGCCATATTAAAAGTCATTTGCAGCACTTAAAGAAGAGCATGCTAGGATATGGAAGGGTGGCAAAACTACATCCTGAGGAAACGAATCCTTTGACTGGATTGCTGGATGTTGCAATCTACTCAGCTCTTCTCTTCCTCCCTGATTTCTCCCCATTACCTGCTGCCATGCTCTTTATCTCTCTCCCTTCAGAGTTTGTTTTGTGTTGTTTGTCTTTAATTTTTCTTTGTGCACTCCATAGTTTTCTTTAATGCCTTCGCCTGGCTCATATGTAAAGACTTTATTGTAACAAACT
This sequence comes from Pteropus vampyrus, assembly GCF_000151845.1. Taxonomy (NCBI): domain Eukaryota; kingdom Metazoa; phylum Chordata; class Mammalia; order Chiroptera; family Pteropodidae; genus Pteropus; species Pteropus vampyrus. The sequence goes on along the minus strand of NW_011888847.1, from coordinate 6,801 downwards.
AAATGAAAAGAAAAACTATTGCAAAACTTCATGAGGCTAACCTTCACAACAGGGCATACTCTATAAGTGTATAGACTATTATTAACCTCAGTCTTTATTATTAACCTGTCTTTAATGTCTTTTTAGTCGATATTTGGCATTTACACTGATTCCTTATGTCCATTGTGACTCATGTGTGTTGTGCATTTGACCCCTTTCCTGAAGTATTTTAATCTTAACTTACTCAACCACTCCACCCTTATGAGCTCAAACCAGCTTCTGGCCTTGGAACAGTTTTTGTGTGCAAGCATGGAATACACAAGAAACTTTAGATTTAGACTGCTCATCAGAGCAATTTAACATCAATCTTGCTAAAAATCCTTCATTGATTTTTGCCCTTGAGTTTTCCAGGCACTGTTAGGGTTTTCTTTGCAATTTTCCTGTGTAAATCGGGTGTTAACAGGCTTGTAGAGCTATCTGCTTGTAGAGCTAAGTGATCAATTTGCATACCAGTTTCACAGCAAACAATAGACCAGAGGTTTTCCCATAGTAGTTTAAAGATCCCTAGTACTAACTTTCTCACGGGTTACTGTCATTTCCAGCTTCCATATCTTTTCATCCTGCCTCTACCCATATTTGATGTTCAGCCTTATACTGGACTTGATCCACTCAGACCTTTACTGGATTTGATTCAAAAAATCTATTCATACCTACAGTTTATGAGAATAATGATTTTGCTAAAAATGTATAGAAGCAGTTGTGGAAAGGAATTTTGAGTCCTGCATATTTTTCCCTCTCCTTCCTTACCAACTTGATTATTTCAATTTATTTTTATATTCTCTCCCCCTTTTTTTTTCTTTAGGGAGAATCGGATTCACTCCTTTTAAAAAAATCTTGGCCACTATTGATGCCTTTAGTGTCAGAGCTTTTTTTCCCTAAGAATACTTGTCATTTGCCTTTCAAACAAATGCAGTAATTTTTCAAAGAGGCACTTTTATAATAAAATTTTCTCCATCTCATCACATTCGTGAGACCTGTTTCTAGACACCTCCCTCTCTCCTCC
>NW_011888847.1:1278-3864 GCF_000151845.1 Pteropus vampyrus | reverse complement strand
TTCTCCCATTCAGTAGGTTGTCTTTTCATTTTGTTGATGGTTTCCTTGTTGTGCAAAAACTTTTAGTTCGATGCAGTCCCATTTGTTTATTTTTTGTTTCCCTTGTCCATGGAGACATATCCAAAAATAATATTGTTAAGAGTGGTGTCAAAGAGTTAACTGCCTGGTTCTCAGTGATGGTTTTTCTATAATTTGGTTGTAGTTTTGATGTGATCTTGGGAGAAGATGGGCGTAGAGTTTACCTACTCCACCATCTTAACTGGAAGTCTTGGAGTATGTTTTAATGTTATGGTTCAGAATATATGCATTACAACTAGACTTTGAAGACATTAAATACAATTTTGGAACAGAAACTAAGAGAAATGAAAAATGGTGTAAACCTGGATATGGCTTTGTTATTGTAGTTTTTTTTTTTTTAAACCAAGTTTTGAAAATGATCTTTTGTCATCTTACCCTAAATATAGCAACCAAGATAGCTGTACCTCTTTCTATAAATAAGAACAGAATTATTTTAAACTAGTTTTATGCCTCTTCTCAAGAATGACATGCTGTAATCCAATAATTCTATTTATTTGCCCTGGGGAAATTTTTATAAATATCCACCAGGAAACATGTACATTAATGTTCATAGCATTAGAGTTAATAACAAAGAATTGGAAACAACAAATGATCATGTTCAGAATAACTGACAAAGAACATGTTTTTATACTGTGGAGTACTCTACAGCAGTGAAAATGAGTGAATGACACATATACACATCTACATTGAAGAACTTAGAAGTATATTAAGAATATTAAGAAACAAGTTCCAGAAGACTACACAAAATATGGCATTGTTTTTAAAATGCTCTAAGACAAGTAAAATACAGCAAAAATAGTGTTTTGGCAATTGAGTCTATTTGGTCTTGGTGACTTCACCAGTAAATGTGAGATTTACTGCAATTATGAAGAAGAGGTGGAATTGAAGTAAGTCAGCCTTTGAACTTAGAAGACTCTGCCACAGTGATTTATTATTCTCTCTAAAATCTGAGAAGTTAACACCATCAATTCTTCATGGAGAAAACCGGAAAAATACTACCCACCAAGAAGAAGAGAACATTTGAGAATCAAATGGCTAATGGTGATGCAGGAACTTCTCTTGGAAGTTTTCTCCGACTGCTGAAAATGGGTGCAAATGAAAAGACCGAAAACTCCACTGAACTGAGAACACAATAGGGGAGAAAGAGTGCAAAGAGTGATTTGAGATACTGTAAAAATAGGAGGGTTAAGGAAGAAAAGCATTCTTAAAATGTGATGCAGGAACAAGAACAAGAAATGCCCTCCTAAAGCTGAAAACAAAAACGGTAATAACCAAAAGAATGTAATTCAAAACTAATTGACAAGTTAATCAAATTGGCAAATATTAAATTATACTATAAAATTTAATGCTGGGTATTCACCTACACTGCTGCCAGAGTGTAAATTGATACAAAGCTTTAGGAAAAAATTTGGCAGTTTGCAGCAATGATTTTAAAAACTTTTGTATCCTATGACCAGCAACTGTAATTTTTAAACATAGGTATAATTCCAAGGTTATGTTTATGTTATTAAAGATATGAAAAATTAAGATGAGCATGTTTGTCTGATAATAGTAAAATGGTAAAAGTTATAATGTTATTTTTGGATAAAATATTTTGTAGCATCTTTTAAAATTTCTCAAATATTCAAAGCATGAAAACATTCCTGATGTAATTAGAAATTAGTACTTTAAATAAGAAATTGAGCTATTATCTTAGTATGATGTCAACTATATGTATTAACATATTTATGAAAAAGTTTTCTTTTAGGCAATGATATTATTGGTGAGTTTCATCTTATGTTTTCAAGGTTTTCTAACTTATCTAATGTGAACAGTTTTTTAGAAATCTGAAATAATAAGAAACCAATATACTTTTTAAAATTGCAAGCCTCAGAAATTTTCCGTTCACTCTTTCAGCTAAGCCTTCCATTGTGGTGGAAAGAGCACAGGCTAAGCATCAGGAGATCTAATTTTGCTAGTAACTAATCAGCTTTGTTAGAAAAATCTCTTTGAGACCATGTCATTGTCTTTAAAGTGTCCAGACTAACACAAATGGTTTTTATGAGGATCAAATGGAGAGATGTATTTGTAATCTCTTTCAAAGTACAAAGTAGAGTAGTACCCCTTATTCACTTTCAGTGGTTTGTTACTTACCCATAGTCAGCTACAGCCCAGAAATGTTAAATGGAAAATTCCAGAAGTAAAGAATTCATATATCTTAAATTGAGTGTGGTTCTGAGTAGTGTGATGAAGTTTCCAACCATCCTGTTCTGTCCTGGCCAGGATGTGAATGACCCCTGTGTTCAGGATATCTACACTACACTACACTACAGTACACTACACTACACTACACTACACTACACTACACTACATTACACTACACTACACTACACTACAGTACACTACACTACACTACACTACACTACACTACACTACACTACACTACACTACACTACACTACACTCTCTCTCTCACACACACACACTCACACACACTCGCGCGCGCGCGCTACCAGCCCATTAGTCATTA
>NW_011888847.1:0-318 GCF_000151845.1 Pteropus vampyrus | reverse complement strand
TACACTACACTACACTACACTACACTACACTACACTACACTACACTACACTACACTACACTCTCTCTCTCACACACACACACTCACACACACTCGCGCGCGCGCGCTACCAGCCCATTAGTCATTAGCCGCCTCTGTTATTAGTGTTCATCTTGTACTTTATAAATTAAACTTTATCATAGATATGTATACATATAAAAGAAACATGGTATATATAGGGTTCAGTACTACCAGAGTTTTCAGGCATTCTCTGGAGGCCTTGGAATGTAACCCCCCACAGATAAGGGATGGGGGACTACTGAACTAATGCTGTTGAAAC
>NW_011888846.1:6423346-6428604 GCF_000151845.1 Pteropus vampyrus | reverse complement strand
ATTTGGGGGACCTGTGATGGGTTATAAAGGTATTAAATTAGTGGCTGGACCTTTTCTAGAAAATTTTAGATTGTATCATTTTTTAGGAAAAGACTGTTGCTATATTTCAAAAATGACCAATCATGTTTCTAATATTCTAAAGTATTACCTTGGATTTTAATATGTGGAAAGTTTCCAAATTTAATAAAAAATTTTTATAAAGATGTAAGCCAATGAAAATTTAAATTTTTTAAACATCTTTTCATCAATAAGCCATCTGGATAACATTAGTGCGTGTGTATATATAATTGGCAATAAAAATTGAAAATGAAAAAAGTCTTTTTTTCTTAAATAGCTTCATAGAAAATTTCATGACTGTAGCTAATGAAAGCACATATTTAAAAAAAGGAATATGAGAACTCATATGGGTCTTTTGTTTAATTTATTTTGCCTATTTCAAGTTTGGGCTCAGAGATTTTATCCTAACATGTTCATTTTCCTCATTAATTAGGCAGAACATCTTCCTGGTGCTACGAGATTCCCACGGGCTCGTTCAAGTTGTCATTCCCCAGGATGAGGTACTGTTACCGAAAGCCTCTTTGATGTTGTGGTTAGAGTAAGCTAAGTATGTTTGAGGTTTGAAATTCAGAGCTTAATGAAAACTAAACAATATAAGCAACATTAAGACAAATGACAAATTGGGAAAAAATATTCACTACAAACATGTACCCCTATATAAATATAAATAAGACATATGCTAATGAGCACATCAAATAACAAAGGGCTAATTTCTGTAAAAGGCTACTACAAATCAACTCTTTTTTTAAAAAGTGACCCACTTCTAGCCAATTACACCTAGGCTGACACAGGTGCAAAATGACATAAATACAAGGTTACTTATTGCAGGATTATTTTTAATAGAAAAAAATTGGGAATCTAGATGTTCCCCAATAAGAGACTGGTATAAAAATTGTATATCCTTACAGCCATAGAAAAACGGTTAAGAAGCTCTTTATGTACTAAAAAGGGCGGAGGAAACCAAGTATATTGTTAGATGGGGAAAAAATGGGATACAGGAAAACATGCAGAGTGCTGTTATTATATGAGAAAGAGAGAGAGAGTGAGTGTGGGTGTGTCTCTCTGACATGTCCCCAGAAGGACACATGAGTATCTGGTAACATGGTGCCTCTGGGGAGGGGAACTAAGGGGCTTTAGGACAAGAGTAGGAGGGTGACTTCTCACTGTGTATCAATTTGTACCCTGGGAATTTTCAGCCATGTGAAGGTACTACCTGCTCAAAAATAATTCCCATTAAAATTAGGTAAGATAAAGAACTCTCGTTATGATTATTGGGCAGCATTGGTTTCTGTTGTGGCAATATTTACAAATGCTTGTATGCCCAAGGAAAATACCTACTCAGCTCTAGTGTTTGACATAAGAGCAATGAATTATCTTTCAGGGATCAGGGTTCATGAACTATGTAGGATTTTTTTGCATTAATCGTTCTCCTTATTTTCCTTTAAGGAAAAATAATTTAAGCTGTTAAGAGTATGACTTGCTGTATTAAATGGAGTCAAAATGGGGATGCAATTATCAAACTCTTTAATAAAATCATTAAGGACAGCCCCAGTGTATATGGCGGTCAGGCTACATGAGTATTAACGTTTTTCTGAACCATAGAAAGTCTGTTACTACAGATTCCTTTAAGCTCATTTGTTTCTTGGAACTGTTTTCCCCTCTTATTCTATAGTCGGCTGCTTCTGTGAAGAAGATTTTATGTGAAGCCCCCATGGAATCTGTGGTGCAAGTGTCTGGGACGGTGATTTCCCGACCTCCAGGACAAGAGAACCCAGTTAGTAGTTTAGACCTTGTCTATGTAAATTTTACCTGTGCACGTTCACACTTTCTGATTACACATTCAGGCAACAGAGGCCGAGCTCTTATTGGACATCAGGCACTACAGCTCTGTAAGTTCTACAAATGATCCTACAGATCTCCAAGTCTTCACTGCAGACGCATACACCTATATAAATACACATTAGGACATTTGTTAATGACCAGTCACATCAGCTACAGATATGCATAAGAACGTCAAAATCAGGCACAGACATTTACACTATACATTATAAGCACTGTGCATTTTACATTTGAAGTAAATCATGTGTTTTACAAACATTCACTGTGTACACGTCCTGACGAGTGATTTTGAAAATAGGTCTTTCTTTTCCTCTCTTTAAGAAAATGCCAACAGGTGACATTGAAATCAAGGTTAAAACAGCTCAACTTCTGAATTCCTGCAAGAAGCTGCCCTTTGAAATTAAGGACTTTGTGAAGGTGCGATCCTCTGTTATTAATAAAATAAGGTCTCTGGAAAATGTTAATGAGCAGAGAAGCATTTCCAGAGTTTTTTAAAGAAAAACTTTAACTATTGCAACATTAAACATTTTGTTATAGACGTATCATGAAATGTTCCATCATTTCTACAATTTCTTGGTGAATTGTTCTTAAATAGTGACAACTCATTAAGCTGTTGCAGTTTCTAAACACCTAGACTGTTTTTAAGACAGCTTGAAATGTGGTTCTATCTTTAAGACTTGGGGAGTGATTTTATTCAAGTTTTTTAGTTTCTTTTTTACATTTTGAAAGGAAATTTATGTCTAGCTTGGAAATGTCCAAGTAGCGTAGGAGATCCTATGTCTACTAAGTTTAAGCATCTAACAGTGATAAAATGTTGGCTTGACTTCCTAAGCATGTAGATATGATTTGAAAAATATTTAAACTCAAAAATCTTTAAATTTGTTTAGAAAACAGAGGCTCTCCGTTTGCAGTATCGCTACTTAGACTTGCGTAGCTTCCAAATGCAGTATAACCTGCGGCTGAGGTCTCAGATGGTCATGAAAATGCGGGACTACCTCTGTAACCTGCACGGTAAGGGGGATGGCTGCGTATCCTTTGCAGCTTTTTAGCATCTCTGCTGTTTCGTTCAGCAGTTTTACTACGTCCTCTCTTCAGCATCATTGGATCAGCTGGGGCCTGAGGTCTGGAATTCACTTAATGTGTACAGCAGTTTTTGGAAGGTTACTTTTCAGGCGTTTTGTCCTACAGTGTAACTTAGTAACTTAGAGCATAATTTAGTTGCCTACCACATCACAAGTATAGCTTTTCAAAGGTGATGGTGCCTTTTACATTGTTTCCCATCACTAGTGAAGGTAGGACAGCCCTTTGGTTGTTATGTTTTCGTAATTTTCATGCTCATGTATCATTCGCTGTGAGCTCAGAAATGACATGGAAAATAAACTAGACTCATTAATGAGTCCTGGGGTTGTTTCTACTCTATTTGTGTTATTTCGCTACACTAGCAGAACATTTAGAAAACCGGAACAGTCCAGTGGACAGGAATCCATCAAATAATTAGAATTATTTCATGACAAAAGCATCAACTGTATGAACAGAATAAGATTTATGAAAACCTTCAGCTTCCTCCTTGGAGTTGTAGAAACCAGGATCCATGGGCTTGGTAACTTATTTCAGTCAAAATTCCTAATGAAGAGCAGCCTCAAGTTTGTTGGACTGTACCACAGACATCATATTTGACAAATTCCTATCTATTATTAAGTTGAGGCATTTCTCTCTGTTTAGGGTTTGTGGACGTGGAAACACCAACACTGTTTAAGAGGACCCCAGGGGTATGTACATTCCTTAAGTCACCCTACCGATGTCCTATTAGTTATAAAACTGGACCACTCTGCTTTTATATTCACTTGGTTGTATTTCTTTTATTTATTTTACTACCTCAAGATGGTCACATTAACTAGATTTTCTTAAGAGTCTAGAAAATTACATAGGCCAGGTTTTGAGTCAGAATCCTTTTATTCAATGTGAGTTTTCTTTCTCTTCAGTTTTATAGATGCAAATCAATAATGAATCGGTTCCTTATAGATCTTTTCTTCATTAAGAGCTAACATTTCTAAATCTTGATATTTAATCTATTTATACAGACTATGGACTTGTAAAACTCTAGTTTAATTTAGAAAAGCAGTTAGGAGACACTCGAATAGGAATTGATGCACAAAATTCGTTTAGCTAGTAACAGACTTGAGAATTCATTTTAACAAGCATACATTTCATACCTACTACGTCCAGATATTATTTAAAGCCTACTATGTGCAAGCCTTTTGGGGACTGCAAGAAATGATCTGTCATTGTGGGGACTTTGCTCTATTTTATTTCACTGAGGGCTGAAATAGTAACTTCCTGCAGTTCTTGGGTTTCTGTTTTTAATAGTACCCCTGTTCTCCCTCTCTCATTACAAGGGTGCAAAAGAGTTTGTAATACCATCCAGGGAACCTGGGAGGTTCTATTCTCTGCCTCAGAGTCCTCAGCAGTTTAAGCAGCTTCTGATGGTCGGTGGTTTAGACAGGTGAGCTTTCAGTAGCTGTCAGAAAAATAAAAGTGGGGAGGAGGGGAAAAATTGATCTCTTAAAAGAAGGTTAGAAAATGTCTGAGAGTTTGGAAAACGCAAAATTCCCTAAAACTTCATGGTTATCATTTAGTGAGGATTCGTTGGGTGGCCACCAAGTACAGAACTAGTAGCTGTGGCAGGGGATTCAAAACAAAGAATGAGTTTTGCTCTCAAGGAGTTAATGGGTCTGGTAAGAACAGGATAATAAAATCAACTGTGACGAAAACCAAAAATAAGTGCATTGAGAGTTGCAAAGTAGGTATTGAAAAGGTTTGAAATTTTATTGTCTTGGGAAGTGTTATAAAGAACTTTCTGAGCTAGGCCTCCTGGGAAAGAGCTGCATTTCAGCAGACGAAGATGAGCGTGGAGGGCATAGCACAGGAAAGCTCGGGTGTATTCATGGAGCAGTACAGGTTGCAGTGCAGCCGACGCAGAAGGGTCTGGAAAGAAGCGTGCGCCGCCTTGCCTGTCATTCTCATGTGCGGCTCTCCAAGGGTGCCCTTGTGTGTCTCCAAAGCAATAGATACAACAATCCATTTCTCATGGCTCAGCCATGTAGCTGATTAGAACACCATGAAGGATTTTTAAATTTCTTACATCCTTTAGTTACCATTATTCATTTATTTCATATCTGTATTGCCATGAACTTCTGTTGAAAAGTGTGTAAGTCTTCCCAGAATCATGACTCATGCCGTTTTTCAACTGTAGATATTTTCAGGTTGCCCGATGTTATCGAGATGAAGGTTCGAGACCAGACAGACAGCCCGAGTTCACTCAGGTACTAAGTTACGTTCACTTGTCTCTCACTGGTTCAGCC
>NW_011888846.1:6415970-6421521 GCF_000151845.1 Pteropus vampyrus | reverse complement strand
AGGCTGGGTTCCTTCAAGAGGCGCTTGGGACGGCCCAGGGCACCGTCAAAGCCATGTGCGTCCCTGACGGAGCGGTAAGTGAGGCACAGTTCTCCGTGTGTGCACTGTGTCTTTGGGAAGTGCGGATGGTCAATGTCGGCACGTTTCAACTTCAGAAAGAGCAGTTCTCTGCAAACAAGAATATATGTTCTTATATCAAGTCTGACGGTGTCCCTAAAACTAAGTAGAAAACAACAAAACCTTATGAATATGAGTTTATGCTCAAGATCTAGAGCTTTTTTCTTCTCTAAACAATGCTATAAAGTACTCCTGTACTTCATTTGGGGTCATTTCTGCCAGTAATGAGCATAAAATAGCATTCATATTTTGTCTCCAGCCTCAGTTTCAAGGACTGTTAGCTTAGCCCAACATAACCCTTGTATGCTGGTTTTTGAACAAGATTACTATTTTGAAAGACTACTCATTTGGATACATAAGCTTATTGAGTATGTTCAAAATGGGAGTAAGAGTTCAGTCTCATTACTTTTAATTCACTTCCTATTTTCAGTGGAAAGTAATGTGGTATCCATACTGTAGTCCAGACATGATGAATGGATTCAGGTAAGCTCAGTGTAATGAGTGTCGCCTGTATTATTTACCCCAAGTTGAGGATGTCCGTTCTTCCCTAAGTAGATCATAAGAGTTGCTGGGTCATGAGACCCATCTCCCCTTTCCCATGTCTCCCATACCCAGTTAGGGCCCCATGAATATTAGTTCTGATGATAGTGTCTCACTTAGAAAGATACTGAGACAATTTAGAAAAAGTTAAAGAATTTTAAGAGACTTGAAATATTCAAATTCTGAATCATCTTACTGACCTGAAAGTTATTTTTTCTTTCACAATTCAGTTGTAAAGATTCAGTTTGAACCTTTATCCTGCATATTACATGGAATATATTCACAGCGATTTTCAGTGAGACTTGCATAATTGGGGGGAAAAAAGCCCTGTAACAAGCTTAAAAACTATCATTTGGCAACAGAAATTAAATTTTCGTTGAATCTATTGTGATGGAAAGACACAACATGGATTTCTGTTCCATTTGATATAAACATGTTTATGAAGCTGAGTGTCATATTGATGAGTTTACTTCAATTTTCTTTCATCAGAAATTCTTAACAAGGAAAGACATTGAACACATTAGAAAATTTGCAGCTGACCATTTTAACCAGGTAAGGAGTTAATTAGAGCATTTTTTCCTCTGTCTTTTATGGACTCAGTGTTTTTAACTAACAATTGCTCGAACGCTCATGCTGTTAGTTTCGAGGATCTTATTCTTTCAGATCATCCTTCTACTTTTCCTCTTTTTATTTTTAAACTTAATCTTAACCTCTGGGCATAATTCTAAGATTTCAACTTGGACAGTTGAATTCACCGTTAATCATATTTTTAAAAGAAACGATGGAACTTCAGTCCAGTTAGGAAAACAAGCAGAGCCTCAGTGCCCAAGGTTTACATGAGAGTGTGGCAGGTGGGAAAGAAAGCCTGTACTCATTGTTCTTCTCATACTGGTTTTTAAAATTCTGAATTATGTTCTATGTTCTTGGCTTGGCTAATGGCAGAACTAAAATACGGAGGAGCAGGAGTGGAAAGTGGGCATTCTTACATTCTCACTGGAAATATAAATTGCCTCGGCCATTTTGGAATCAGTAACTTTAAAAACAGTCAGGCTTTTTGAGTCACTAATTTTCTGTGACACTTTAAAGAAAGGAAGGACCCAAAATATGAGGAGTCTTTATGCTCATCACAATATCATAACAGGAATAAAATGCAACCATATGGGAAGTGATTAAATAGATTAAAGTGTAATCAAAGGAATTCATATTAAAGTTTGTTCTAAAACTTTGTCTCCTAAGAGTTTGCAATATGGGGAAAATGTTCGTAAGAAAAGGAGAACACAGAATTCCACGTACGTGGGTCACAGCTGTCTCTCACACTGTTTGTGAATTGAAAACGGACTGCCCACCTGTCGCACTAGCGCCTCCCAAGCCTCAGAGCTCAAGCTCAAAGAGATTTTTCAGTATGAGAAAGATTAGGATGGTGGTTTCCAAGGCTGGCCGAGGCATAATGGAAAAGTCAGGAAAATATAAAGTTTTTCATAAAGTTAAATGAATTTAAAGAACTATCCTTTACTTCTTGGCTTTGTTTTGTTTTTTTTTTTTGCTATAAAATGCTCTTTTATGAAATGATAGCAATAGTAGATAATATTTTGGGTTTGTTGTATGCCCTTGATATAATTCGAAATTGGCAACCCTGTATCTCCTGATTTGGGTTCTTTATTTTTATTTTACTAGTGTCTAAAACCTGCATCTAGGAGATAAGCCTGAAGGTTAACTTGGCAGCCTTTAACTTGAACTATTACTACGTTTTCTTCTTTTCTTCTTCTACTCTTTCTTTTCCTCTTTTCTCTTTTACTTCCCTAATTTTCTAAATTTTTATATTAGAAATGAGTTCTACTTGTTTTTTTAATTTATTAGTGTTTTAACTTGATTTGGCTTGAATTGTTATTAGTGTTTGTGTATTCTTAGCAGTATGCGCATGCCCACGCTTGAAAAACAATGAGGAAGGATTCGTAATGAAACGCGTTAGTGTTCGCACCAGCCTGCGCCACCCCGGTCCCACGTCGCGGGGTCTGTTTCCAGACGTCTGGCCACGTACTGCCCTTTTTCCCCTTCTTGTCCATTTTAAACTTTCCCTGTTAACTTCCTGCAATGAGACGAAGCTCCAAAAGAGCCCCGAGCGTGTCCAGGATTCTGCAGGGTAAAATCAGTGGGCTGCTCCGCGGTCTCTGGCCAGAGCTTCCTGCACATCGAATCTTTAGTCATTCCTGTTCCATTCACTTGCAACCTGCCAGAAACCTGCAGAGAGCTCTTCTCTGCTGATATTCCTCCTCGCCCTCCATTCTCTCTGTTTTTTCATTGTGATGAGATTACTTTTTTAATTCCATTAGTATCATTTTGAAGGGGTTCAGGGAAGGAATAGAGATCATCTCATGCAGATTCTCTCCTATGAGGAACAATAAGTCCTTGTACCACAAGATTGACAGGCCGACCCCACTTTTTAAAAAATCGGAGTCTTTGTCTTTATCACAGGAAGTCTTACCTGTATTCCCAAAAGCCAATCGGAACTGGAATTCCCCGGTTGCCAAGCTCATCGTGGAGGAGCGGGGGTCGGGATTCATGAGACGCATGCAGGCCCAGGAGGGGGACGTGCTCCTGCTCACGGCCGGAGAGCACCCGAGAGCGGTGAGAAGTCCTCCCGTGCAGCCGAGGCTGGCCGGCGCCCCTCCTCCCCGCACGCGGCGCGGCTTTGACACTGGGCGTTCATGTCATCAGACGGAGCTGAAAGATAAATATCTTTCAGTGCTTCATAAAGCATCTAGAAAAACTAGGCTTTTTTCTCCAGCTACCAGGCTCCACGGGCACAGTTCACACAGATCGGACCTGGCTCTCATTAGGAAGGCCACTTAGAGGGCTGTTGGCATTCATTATACAATTATGAAAAAGTAGTTTCATTTTCGAGGTTTTGCAAATTAAGAAAACTTGGCAGTCACTAACTTTTGTACATAGTGCATTCCTGCAAATGTGGAGGGACCGGTCAGACTGCCAGAGGCTGCTGGTCTGGCAGGCAGCGCTGGCCGTAGCCTCGCGTCGGCAGGGCCCTACCCCAGGAGCAGTAGCTGGGAGGTGGTGCGCGCCACCAGACACTGGCCGAGCCACTGTTCTTCAGGAGGTAGATGGAGGACTGTTCACAGCCCAGCACTGTCTGAGTGCTTGGCGTATATTTGGCTTTACACATCACTGTAACGTATGCAGAAGTGTGGTGTAAAAGACGAACATGAGCATTGAAAATATACTTCAAAGGTCTAGCGTGATATAAATTCACTCTTGCAGTATAGTATAATATGATTTCTTTATAGTCATAGTGTCCCATTAGTACTCTGTCGAGTTCATGCTTATTTGTGTTTGCACTATTTTTATTATTTCTTCCAAAGGAAGTTTCAGAGTTCAGCTTCAAAACTAAATGCAATCCGCTGTCTTTCCCTTCCCCTGCAATTGTAAAGAAAGCTCTACAATTTTGTTGGTAATGCATACACATTTTTTTTAATGAATTAATTTATCGACATTATTTTTGAGCACCAGCCATGAGACAGCGCTGTTAAATTTTCTGGAGAAATATAAATTTTATTGTCAATGCATTTCTGAAAAAAGAACGTGGGATTTCTGTGTCATGTAAAAATCGAGCTGCGGTCTTTTTGGCTGTTAAGCGTCCCGTGGTATAAACCCACACGCCGACGTTCTTTTTCCCAGGAAGGCGTCGTTCTCGTCCCTCCTGGGACGTCCTTGAAAGGGCTCCAGAAACCAGACTCGTGAGAACCACACTCAGTATCAGTTGCAGTAAAAGTGGCCCGTGTGGATATTTAAGTGTAAGATAGAACAGGCCACAAAGTGACACCGCGGGCACGTGTCCCAGCATGTCTCCTGTCCTTTTTGAGGGAAGCCCTAGGGGTCATAGTTGCCACTTATTAAGCACTTCCTGTTTGCAGCCCAGCACTGTTCTGAGTACTCGGTGTGTATTATTTAATCCTCATGCCAACCCTACTGAGAGAAGTACTGATACTCTTAACGTTTGTAAAGACAAGGACGCTGAGGCACAGAGGCTAAAACTTTTGCTCACACACACACAAGTGGAGGAGACAGATTTTTTTTTCTGACCCCCAAAGTCTGGTTTCAAAAGTCACACTCTAACCCACACCACCGCTGGTGAACCAGCGTTGCCTGGACATGGGCTGCGTGCAGGCACTCACCGGATCCTCACCACACCCGTCAGGAGCAGTAAGGGCGTCGTCACTGTGACGGCCGCCATTCACATTGTGCCTCAAGTGTCTTATTGATGTGAATCATCACAACAGCCTTTGGAGTAGATGTTTTCATCTCCATTTTATCATGGGAAAGGTGCAGACAAGTTAGGGACAGACCCAAAGCGGGACACACCCAGGCCAGTCAGGCTCTGATAGCTGTGTGCTCAGTCGCCGTGCTGTGAGATGCTCACCACGCTGCTGAGTCTCACAGTCATCCCCAGCCGTGTCGCGGTCAGGTCATCCTCCGCCTTTGTCTCCGGAGAAACTTAAGGTGTCCCTTCGATCACTGGCTCATCCTTTCTCAGTCAGTGGCCTGGCTTCAGAATCCAGCCGTCACTTGCTGCCTGCTCTGTCACCTACCTCGATGTTCCCGTCTTCTGTTTGCAGTGCTCTCTGTTGGGACAATTACGACTGGAGTGTGCCGACCTTCTGGAAGCGAGGGGAGTGGTGCTGCGTGACCCGGCTCGCTTCTCTTTCCTTTGGGTGGTGGATTTCCCGCTCTTCCTGCCCAAGGAGGGGCACCCCGGAGAGCTGGAGTCAGCCCACCACCCATTCACTGCTCCCCACCCCAGCGACGTCCACCTCCTGTCCGCTGAGCCCGAAAAGGTACCTTACCTGCCCTTCCAGGTAAAAAGGAAACGTGGGAACAAAGG
>NW_011888846.1:6407508-6415920 GCF_000151845.1 Pteropus vampyrus | reverse complement strand
CACACACACACAAGTGGAGGAGACAGATTTTTTTTTCTGACCCCCAAAGTCTGGTTTCAAAAGTCACACTCTAACCCACACCACCGCTGGTGAACCAGCGTTGCCTGGACATGGGCTGCGTGCAGGCACTCACCGGATCCTCACCACACCTGTCAGGAGCAGTAAGGGCGTCGTCACTGTGACGGCCGCCATTCACATTGTGCCTCAAGTGTCTTATTGATGTGAATCATCACAACAGCCTTTGGAGTAGATGTTTTCATCTCCATTTTATCATGGGAAAGGTGCAGACAAGTTAGGGACAGACCCAAAGCGGGACACACCCAGGCCAGTCAGGCTCTGATAGCTGTGTGCTCAGTCGCCGTGCTGTGAGATGCTCACCACGCTGCTGAGTCTCACAGTCATCCCCAGCCGTGTCGCGGTCAGGTCATCCTCCGCCTTTGTCTCCGGAGAAACTTAAGGTGTCCCTTCGATCACTGGCTCATCCTTTCTCAGTCAGTGGCCTGGCTTCAGAATCCAGCCGTCACTTGCTGCCTGCTCTGTCACTACCTCGATGTTCCCGTCTTCTGTTTGCAGTGCTCTCTGTTGGGACAATTACGACTGGAGTGTGCCGACCTTCTGGAAGCGAGGGGAGTGGTGCTGCGTGACCCGGCTCGCTTCTCCTTCCTTTGGGTGGTGGATTTCCCGCTCTTCCTGCCCAAGGAGGGGCACCCCGGAGAGCTGGAGTCAGCCCACCACCCATTCACTGCTCCCCACCCCAGCGACATCCACCTCCTGTCCGCTGAGCCCGAAAAGGTACCTTACCTGCCCTTCCAGGTAAAAAGGAAACGTGGGAACAAAGGCAGAGGACTTCCCATTGCAGTCCGGCCCTGTTCTGGAAGCCCCAGAAGAAACCGTCGGGTTTGAGTCAGTAGTTAACATTCCCTGAGCAGCCGCAATGTCTTCAGCCTGTGGAACAGAAAGCCAGAGACCCTGACACAAAGGCCTGAATCTTCTAGGTCCGGAGCCAGCACTATGACTTGGTTTTAAACGGCAGCGAGATAGGAGGCGGGTCCATCCGAATCCACGATGCGCGGCTGCAGCGCCACATCCTGGAAACGGTCCTGAAGGTGACCTCGTCATCTACCCCGGCCTTGGCTTTTGGAAAACTAGAATATTTACCTGTTAAAATGCGTTATGAATGGAGGCATCACTAGGCTTAGAACAGTACTGGCTTGGCTCTCTGCCTTCAGTGCAGACTTCGGTCGGTAAGCGACGGTGGCTGTTCACGGGTGCTGACTGGCCTGCCAGGCACTGCTCGGTTCTTTGTGTCATTGACACACATAACCCTCGCAGTTACTTTCCGAGATAAACACCCTTATTCTGCCCATTTTACAGATGAGGCACTGAGGCAGATTAATTAATTCGCCCACAGTCTTGTTTTGTGGGACTGACTCCCAGGTGCACGCTGGGCTGGAACTGTAGCTTTGAGGTCGGTGTTGGCAAACTCAAAGCACCAGCCCCCTCACGTTAAGGGCACTGGGGCCCCTAACACACCGCGCCCCGGAGTCGCAGCCTCCAGCCTTCCGTTTGGCAGCCTGTGTTTTTCATTCCTTTCTCTGCCAACCTTCTGAGAGTCAGTGAAAACACATCGCTCCTGCCGCTCCCCTCCGCACCGGTGGCCCTGCCCTGCCGCCCGTGACAGTGGGACACGCGGGAGCAGAACGTAGCGCTGCCGCCCGCCAGACCAGTGCCGTCGCCGGCTCTCGCTGTGAGGCCCTGGCACGGCTTCCTCGGAAGCGCCCCGCTGGATTCTGATCTGCAGTCTGCTTAGAGAACCGTTCGCGGACAGAATTCCAGTGTTTCCACGTGCTCGGCCCCATGAGTCACTCCTGGTCACCAAACCCAGTGGCCCGTTCTCAGCCCCCAAGCTGCCCCGCCTGTCCCAGCAGCGCTTGACACTTGACCCTCCCCAGGCCCCCGTGCAGGATGGTTTCCTGCTTTCGTCCTGCCTTCCAGAGCCCGCCCCTCCATGTCCGTGTGGGTCTGACTCTGCGGTATCAGTATAATAATAGCTGCATTTAGGGAGACCAGGCGCCTCTCTGCATGTTTAATATCTGTGACTTGTCCTGTTCTCTTACTAAACTGTAAACCTATTAAGGTTCTTTTTTAACTCAGCTTTATTTTCCCTTTAACACCTCAGCACACCGTATGGCGCTTAGTGGACCGTCAGTATATATTTAAATTGAATTTTTTTTTAATTTCAGGAAGATGTGACATTGCTCTCCCACCTGCTCCAGGCTTTGGATTACGGGGCGCCTCCTCACGGAGGAATCGCCTTAGGTAAAGTCTGTCCCTTTACAAGCTGCATTTCGATCCCTAGCACTACGTCTCAGATTTGAGCTTAGCTCATGGCGGGTGATGGAGGAGTAAATAAGGTAGGGGACAAGCCCAAGGGTCCTACAAGACCTTGTTTTCATTTTAATGATGTATTTTTTAAAATATATTTTATTAGTTATAAAGATCAAACTTAACAAGGAGTTTGCAGTTGAGAGACTTTTTAATAGCATGAAAGTACGTAGTCTGCACTGAGGATCGCCCACAGCCCCGGGGCCCAGACACACTGATGAGGGTCTGGGAAGCTCTGCTGCGGGGCCTTCGGCCGGTTGACAGGAGCATCTGCCTGCCAGGGCCGTGGTTGCTCACGCTGCTTGTTCTGTCAAGCAGGGGAGAGTGAGGAATTCTAAGAAGCCCACCCGGTTACAGGCCCTCAACAACAGAGACCTGTGTTCTTGGCGTCCCCTACATAGCACCTAATTTTGCTCAGGCCTTAGTAAGCCCTTGCTAAGGGCTCATTAAACTACTGCCACCGTTGATCCCAGTAGCATGTGAATATTGGTCCTGAGTATTTTTCTGAAATGCAAACAAATGAAAGTTCCCTAAAAAGGCCGTGAACTGTGCTTGGCTGCAACTTGGTAAAGATTTTTGTTTAAGAGTTCTTTACAACCTTTATAGAAAAATGAAGTCCATCCTAATGTTAGATTACATGCTCATCTGTTAATACTGTATTTTACTCACAGGATTAGACAGACTGATGTGCCTTGTCACCGGAGCACCAAGCATCAGAGACGTCATAGCCTTCCCCAAGTCCTTCCGGGGGCACGACCTCATGAGCAATGCCCCAGATTTCATCCCTCCTGAGGAACTGAAGCCCTATCATATCCAGGTCGCCTGGCCAACAGACTCAGAAGCAGAAAAGAGCTCGATGAATGATCCTCGCCATCCAGAAAGTTGAGCTTTTGGGTCTTGTCACCTTTGCTTCCTCGAGGCTGAAATGAGACCGGGAGTCCTGCCACAGAGCTGAGAAGTCTTTGGGTAGAAGGTCTCCAGGCAGCATTCTCCACGGTGAAGAAACAGATGGAAGGTATCCAGTTTTGAGTTGATGACATGCATTATTAGGATTTTTTTGTTTGGGACTCTTGAAGCTTCTTTTTACTTGGAGAAATGTGGAAGATGGCTCTTTGTTGAGGTAATACAATGGCTAAGTGTTTTCTAATCATGTTTTTCAAACCTGGATAGTAGGTTGTTCACTTAGGGCAGAAGTAATCAAATCATGTGTGAAAGGTGAGAAATGCTTGCCCCATGGACTGGCCAGCCAGGGAGGAGTCAGTTCGGCCTTGTCAAGAGAATCCTATAAATGAAGCTGGACAGTGACATTTCACTATTAACATAACATCGTGAAGCACAATATAATCAAAAAATCACTGAAATGAGAGACACAGAATCTCAGCGCTTCACCTCAAGTGAGTTACATAAGCCTCTCAGCCTCCCTCCCGTGAAACGCGAACCGTACCGGCCCTGGCAGCCCCACCCGGCCCTTCTTGGCAGAATCAGAGAAAATAACGTATGTGCGAGATAATGTAATAAAACCACTTTGAAAAACTGTCAGGCACGACACAAATGGAAGATTATCATCCATCTATAAACAGACACAAGTATATCTCTGTATTTTATAGTGTAAGATTAAACAGAACTGGTATCTGTACTCAGAAAAACAATAAATTAATCAATATTGTCTGTATTTCTTTTAAAAAATTAATCCCTGAATAAGTTTCCTTCAACCATAAGTAATTGAATATATTGACCTTAGACCAACCTCAAATGTGCAAAAAAGTGAACACTCAAGTCCATTGTGATTTTCTTACACATTCTGACAGAGATAAAAGCTTATGATATTTAATAACTATAAAATGGGAACAAGGCCTTAATGAAATTGTTCTACGTTATCTTTACTTTTGCCTTGATATCCTTTTGATATAATGTATAATTTTTCCACCATGAAATGAGAGTTACAGAAAAACACCCAAAACCTAGAGGATCTTTTGTAGCCTATAAATACCCAAAGCCCCAGGTCCCCAAAAGTCACACAATCCTGTGTTGGCATCTCAGAGACCTAGTCACTTGGGGCATCACTCAACTTCAGTACCGTCTGTCAGAAAAAAAAAAAAAATGCTTATTCTGAAATCCAGGGAAATGTTACTATTTTAAATCATCACTGAGGTGGAATGAAATTTTAAATATTTCCTCAAAAATTAAGGAACTACTTAATAAAGTCGAAAACAACACAACCAGGATCCTGAAATGCACAAAGTAATTGTAAACTGGAAGCTAAGATTATTCCAGATCCAATCTCCAACCTCCTAGGGAATTTAGATTTATCCTATGTTGAGAGTTTCAAAAGCAAGGTAAGCAATTGCCAGCTACACCACTGATAGTTATTAGCTTCAAGAGAGTTTTGTGAACAATTTCTCCTTGTTGAGAAATATACAGATGATGAGTCTGCAGGATTGCTTTGTGCTCTTGGGTTTAGGTTGAATAAAACTGCATCTTTGCAGCTGCTCTGCCTGTTCCCAGAATTCCCTTCCTGAAGAACCAGAACTCTGACATCACATTCCTTGCGGATTTTCTGTTAAGCGAACATCTTAAGGATCCTGCCGCAAGGATGCTTTTTGCTCATTTCAAGAGTGAGTTACTCGCAATGTGAGAACCAGGTACACGATGAACATCTGTATTTAAGATGATGGACCCTCATATTCTTTAAAAATTACTGCAAACCCCTAAGAGCTCTATAGAGATCTATTACGATTGCAGTAGGAACTATGATTTCTGATAAACATTTGAATTCAATTGAAAATAAACCGTTTCAGTAACACAAACAGCATATTTTACTTAAAAAAATAATTATTTTCTAAAACATTAGAAGAGTCATATTGTTTTATATTCTGCAAATCTTTATGATGTCCTTAGATTCTCAGATCTGCTTCTGCATTCCATCTGTTATGATAGTGTTTTGGTTGAAATATATGAAGAAAATCTGGCTTTAAACAGATAGGGAGCTAGAAAGGGGAAGAGTATTTTAATAGTCTTCTCTGATCATCATGGATATTCTTCCTTGATACTACACCTAAACTTAAGTTCCTTAAAAGTTAGTCACAATGTGGAATCTGGTGCAGAGCTTCCCCTGGAGGAAGTGAGGACCGTCCCCATAGGTCACCCCCTACCTCCTCACTGCCCCAGAGAACCTTTCAGCCTTCCCCCCTCTCTGCTAAGTGTAGATCTCCTGAGCCATCGTGCTGACCTGAGCAGAAACTACACTCAGAGGCGTTCGCTAAGCTTCTGTCTGTTGTGGGTGTTTTTCCCGTCGGTTCCCGGGGATTATGTGCACTTCACCCTGGCTCAGCCCCATTTGTTCAAGGCACTGAGGTTACAGTGCCACTGGTGTTCCCCGCCTGGAAACTCACCAACGACTGGGGGACGCTGCCACCTGGTGGTGGCACTGCGAATTGCCTTGCGTGGAAATCTCAACCAGAGAGCACGAAAGATGCCATAAAAGACGGCTTTGAAAAAACACAAAATGCAAAACTTGCAGAGCGAGGGTGAACATCATAGGAAGTCTCTGAGTTAAGCATATGTGGTAAACGCACATTCGTTCCATGTTTGGCTAATAAATGCAAAAGCTTAGTATTTGTTGCAGATTTCTTTTCTCCTTTTGTTAAATCACTACTCAGTTATCATGGTTAAAAATGTAACGCATCCTTTGTAATTGATGCATTTGTTGTTTACAACTTTAACAATCTAAGTGCTACAGTAGATATTCAAAATGTCATGAGAGCATGAATTGTAAGTGGCATTTGGAGTTAGGGATATCGTCACAATCATCCACTACACAGGCATTCAGTGACGAGTGTCCGGATGCCAGCAGCGCAGTAGAGGCTTTGTAAAGGAACAAAGGTGAGGCACCATAGCCACACGCAACCCTTCTTCGTTTTTTAGCACCCGCTAATATATAATATAAATAAAAACACTAAGCAAAAGCTATTTGGGGACTATGGTTGACATCAACCCAGTATGTGAGCAGTGTGCAGTGAGACCACCAAAAGTCAATGCCATGTTCAGGGCATTCACGAAAGCCTTGGTTCCAGAACAAAGAGGCTTGTTTCTGACCCGCCCGAGGTGGTCAGATCCCCACTGCAGCACCGTGTCCTCGTCCGCGGTCCCACTCTGGGAGCAGCCCTGATCAATCTCCCCACACCCGTCCGCCAGGACCCCCACTCAGAGGCATGGACAGTTAGTTACTGGACCACGCTAGGATGGGGAAGTGGGTCGGGACCGGGGATGTTAGTGTCACGCTGGATTTGACAAAATCTTTTGACCTTGCTTAAGTCCCCTGAAATGAGACATGCAGAATGGCCAATGCAAGCTGTCCCCAGCTGGTCTCTGCTATTCTTATTCGAGTTCCCCGAGAACCCCCACATAGAAGCTCCTGGTCTTAGCATGGTGTACAGACACTGCAGGGTGCTATATTTTAATGTAATGTAGGAAAATGCTTTTATCAAATAGTTTTAAGATTGTGAGTCCCCTCACTTGGAAGTGGCAGAGGAGGTACCTGGTAGAGAGAAGGCTGAGGCAGTTAGATAACCCCAACACTAACCTTTTTAAACTGGGGCTGCCATGTTCTGACTTTTTCCATGGATGTGGTGAGGGGGGAATGGATCAGACAATCAGACACCCACCTTCCTCCTCTGAACGGCTTCCGATGCCACCTAAAAGCATGTCCCCCACGGTCTCCTGTGGCAGTGCTCGGGCCAGCGTCACAACTGAGATCACATGATGCTAGGCATTCTCAGCTATGGCTTTGCATTGCATGGGATGTATGATCACTCTGAGGCCTGTCCTGCCTGGAGCAAGATGACCTCTTAGGAGCTGCTGGGCAGCTGGACATTGCTTGCAGGTTACACGGATTCGGTTAAACATTCCCATGTAGAAAACTGAATAAAGCCAAGATGGAAACTGATGAAATGCAAATCCATTCTCTCCTATCGCCAGCCCCTGCCACATGCCTGTCCAACTGCCCGCCCGATACCAAGGATCTGGGGGTTTAGGGATACTTCTGGAAGAAGCAAGGCTAGTCTTGCGGGCCAGCCTATAATTCAAACACTGAACATGGTTTTTCTAGGAAAAAAAGTGTATGTGCTATGTAGCATAAGTGCTTCATGTGTATTTGTCACAGAAAACATTAAAATGGCATGTACTCGAAATTGAGATTTAATAACAAATTCCGGAATGATAAAGCTGTATAAAAGTTACCAAAATTTGTGAAATTGAAATAAGGCTCTCCAGTTTTCTGAATCGGAAAATGGCACCGAGATACTAAAGAGGTAATAAGGACATATAACCTTTATATATAAGAACATACAGAACTCCCTACCCTCCGCTCTCAGGGAAGATCCTCTGCTCAAAACGTTCCAGCATTTTCCTGAGAAAAGCCAGTCTTTATTTACACTGTCATCAAACCTCTACCCTGCCACTTGCTACCTGGCCTTGTCCTCCTCACTCTCCCCTGCTCCACTCCCCAGCGTCCTGGGTCTTCCTGTTCACCAGGCAGGAGCCCATGTCCGGGCCTTTGCCCTAGCTGCCCCGGCGCCTTTCCTCCAAGTAACTGTGCTGTTCACTCCCTAGTATCGGCTTTGCTCTGCTTCCTTTTCAGTGATTTCCCTGACAATCATATGCAAAAGAATGCACCCCTGCCACGCCCCAGCACCCTCCGTCCCCTTCCCTCGCTTTATTCTTCCCTCATCTGATACACTACATTTTACTTCGTTTGCCCCACTAGAATGTAAGCTCCATGAGGGCAGGTTTATTTTTGTATCGTTTTCTGTGGTTATCTATTCCCAGCACCTATAACACTACTTGGCATATAACAGGTATTCAATAAACATCTGTTGGATGAATCACCAAATGATTGACTAAAACATGCCGAGCTCTGGGCTAGGAGCTCAGGGTGGCGGTGGCATGTAGATGAACAAACTGTGATCCCCATTCTGGAGGTTTTTAGCTTGTTAGGACAGATGAAGCAATCATGCTGAATGAAGCCAT
>NW_011888846.1:6405154-6407458 GCF_000151845.1 Pteropus vampyrus | reverse complement strand
GACAATCATATGCAAAAGAATGCACCCCTGCCACGCCCCAGCACCCTCCGTCCCCTTCCCTCGCTTTATTCTTCCCTCATCTGATACACTACATTTTACTTCGTTTGCCCCACTAGAATGTAAGCTCCATGAGGGCAGGTTTATTTTTGTATCGTTTTCTGTGGTTATCTATTCCCAGCACCTATAACACTACTTGGCATATAACAGGTATTCAATAAACATCTGTTGGATGAATCACCAAATGATTGACTAAAACATGCCGAGCTCTGGGCTAGGAGCTCAGGGTGGCGGTGGCATGTAGATGAACAAACTGTGATCCCCATTCTGGAGGTTTTTAGCTTGTTAGGACAGATGAAGCAATCATGCTGAATGAAGCCATGCAGTGGCAGAGACCAAACCACCAACACGGAAGCAGAGAGCCCTCAAATGCTGGGAGCTGTTGCTTCGCTAGCTTAATTCCTGGCATTGAGCTTTCAATGCTCTGGGCGAATAGGTAGGTCACCTAAGAGTCCAGTCTCAGCTCATCCATACAGCAGTATACCTACATTTTCCCTAGCTTTGCTTCTGGAACAAGCATAAAACATTTTCAAGCTCAGGGATGTTAGAGCTTGAGGATCCCTTTAAAATCTGTAAACATAGTTTTACTAAACATGAGAATCAGTTTAAGAGCTGACATTTTTAAAAGGATAAGCCCCAGTTTTAAACTACAGAACCCAGCTTTCCAGCTTGAGAGCATAATTACATGGATCCTTTGTGTTCTTGGCAGTACCGTGCAGTGAAACCATTTACTAAACTAGAACTGCTACTTTGTTGGCTCTGTGATGAACTGGGATTTTCATCAAGGAAAATGAAAATTTGCATGGGATCTCAGTAAATGGGATTCGAGTCTATCATCTGGCAATCAGTAATTCAGTTCCAGCACTAAAAAGAACCCTGCACACCTCACCCTCCCACACCTTCACCCAGTGCATGTGACATGCTGTTCACTGTCACCTGTGTGTGGTCTCTGGCAATTTAATCATCTGCCTATTTATCCACAAAATCTTTCATCACCCATGTATTGAAAACAGGACTAATGCTTAAGTATACTAGAAATGTCCGTTGATTTATAGCTTGTCATCACTTTGCGGCTAGCTTCCTGCCAGCCCTGAGTTCAACTAGTCATCCAGGCCAGACCCTCATGCAAGGTCCATGCTGCACGTTGCTTTTGTATAACTTCCCCGTTTCAAAATTTTATCTTCGGCCTTTTGGCAGTCACCAAAACTTCCCAAAGACTCATCTGATCACACCCAACTCTTTCGATAAATATTGACCACCTACTGAAAGACAGATTGGAGTTATCTAAATCCCTTTCAGACTTTATATCCTCATAGGAAAAACTGTGGTACAAAAACATAGCTGGTGCAGGTGATGGTGCCATTTCACAGGGCCTCAGAGCCGGAGGGAGGAACCCCAAGGTGGGTACCTGACCTTTCCTCAGAACGTGAAGCATAAAAAGCCTAGATACTTCAAAACAGAAATGCTGCTAGAGCTAATAGAGCTTGAAACAACTTCCTCAACCTGAGTGTCAGAACTCACCCTCGCAGTGCCTACCGTTGAGAGAAATGGGAGTGGCCACCTTTTCCAGATTTACAACGTTCAAGATTTTTAAGCTAACAAATAGGTTAAGTCCTAGGAAATCACAACTCGATGTTCCAAGTGCTAAGCTAGGAAGTGAGCTGAAATTTGACTGACAGGGACTTTTTTCAGTGCTTTTAAGAGAAAACGATTTATTTGGTAATTTAGTTATTAACTTGAAGTAAGTGCATCATACCTCAATTCTTTTTGCAAAATCATTACTTATAAATATTGATATTCTAAAGACAAGGTCATTGAAATCATAGTCCTAATAACCTCAAAAATGTTAAGTCCGTGCCAGTTTTTTGGGGCTTTCAATATGCATCTTTCAGGGGAGATCTAAAACAAGCAGTTACTCCCCCTACACATCAAATTTTGGCTCTATCAACACTTGCCAGAAGAGACCCATTGGCACAGCACTTATCACCAAGGGAGATTTCTCAGTTTCAGCACTTTCCATACCACTGCTGACATCAAGAGCCATCTACTGTTCTTTGCAATTTTATCTACGTAAGCTCATGTTGACGGCTCAGCTGCCCATAAGGGAACCAAACCAGAGGAAGGGCTGTAGTTTTCGCCTCGGCATAATCAACTGCACTTTCATTCCAGCCTGGAACATGCTGTAACACACAGGAAAATGCCAACTGGCTGTATCCTTAGGGACCCTAGTGCCATGGTGTCTTACTT
>NW_011888846.1:6398158-6403999 GCF_000151845.1 Pteropus vampyrus | reverse complement strand
TGTGTCAATGCCCAACTTCTCTTTTTGAAGTTAGAAATAGGAATTGTTGCAGCCAGATACATCAGATAGGAGCGAAAGACAATATTGCTCATCACTGTTTGTCTGCTGAACTATGTTATCATCATTGTATCGGCTTTAAACCAGTTAACAGAGAAACAAACTTGAAATTACTACACCTTTCCTTAAACTCTTCTCCAGGTCTTGTAACCAGCCCGGCTCTTGACAACTCCTCACACCTGAAAAAAAGTATTCAAATTTATAACAGGTAGTAATAGGTAAATTTCTAAAATTTTCCAGGTACTGTTTCAGTTTTTAAAAATCTTCATTCTTTTTCAGAGAGATTCCCATCTGTTTTAAATTTCAAAGATCATCATGAACAGCATCTTGCTTAGCAACTAAGTAGGATTAAGAGAACACATACCTTTACGTAAATGGTCGCCACAATCTGCACCTGAAAAACCAAGTATTTCTTTAGACTACTTCTCAACATTACAGTGGCCTTCCAACACCAGAATCACTCCAGTCAACGTATACTAATGGCAGCACATTTCGATAATACCAGTACCAGAAGCCAAATGTTTTCTCCATGTCTTACCCAAGAAACGTCATCCAGATAAAAATGCGTATCCATTAGCTAAAAGAGAAGCAAGGTATCTTTCGTTAACATTAACATAACATTAAATTCTTCTCTTGAGTTATTTGTCACAGGGTTCTTCAGTGTTAAATTCGTCTACATGCTTATTTCAGGTCAGACATTTGATCAACATCATTACAAAAACCCCGTTCTGAGCATGCGTTAACATGCACTCACTAACCAAACATGGCATTAGTAGTAGCTTGGTAGTTAAGCACTGTACTTTATCAGCATCCTCAGTAAGTTTTGAGCCTACTAGCGTGTTCTTAAACGGTGGTACTTACCAAAAAGAGTAAGCCAATCCAGACACATCAGACTCAAGTACACCTAGGAAATAAAAGTGGTTTTACAATAGCCAAAGACGAATTTCCTTTTCACAAATCCCAAAAATGCCTGAAATCAGGTAGAGCTAATAAGACCTTCACTTTCAGTCAGTATTTGCTTATCATCATACAGGCTTTATTTTAAAAATGGCATCTAACCAAAGACAACAGGACAAGGCTGTCTGGCATTTAATGCTCTCAGCACACCATTCAAGCACGGCACCAGGAGCGCTTCCTATGCATTAGAAGGCAACCCTAAAAGCCACTGGTGGCATTCTTTTGTCATGATTACCCAGTTACTGATTTTCAATTATAATTTTACTTACCACTTCAACTTCCAGTTAATTCTTTTTAATGCCTACGAACAAAAAAGCTAGATTTAATAGTGGTACCTTGCTTATGCCATTACCAGCAAACCAGTTTAATAACAGACACATCAGACAAATGGTACATCTCGTCACAAGTCAATCTGCTGAACTATGCAACCATCATAGTATCTGTTTCTTTGGGTGTCTCGCATAAATACGAAGAATTTGAAAAGGTGGAGAAAACCCTAAACATCAGCGCCGACGCGGCAATCTATTAATTCCTTAAAAAATAATTGAAAAGTACTGAATAAAAATAAACTATCAAAGTTTCTCACCTGTCTGCCAACGATCAAGAGTGATGCTTGAGCTTCAGGCCCTGAGAAGAAACAGCTTCATGTAAACTTAGGTGCAGTCTCTATGTTCTCTCAGTCACCTTTTTGTGTGCCTCAGTTAAGATAATGGTGGTAACAATTCTCGTCATTCTCACAGTCAAGAGTAGCAAATAAAATGTCATCATTGTGGCACATTCAGTGGACCTTCACCACCCGCCTCGGAGGAAATTTCAGTGAACTTACCCTGGCGGCTGTTCTCATTCCTTTGGTACAGCTAGAAAAGACACACACAACGTCGAATAAAACATACTGTGAAGCCAAGTTAAACAGTAACATCCTAACAACTTAAGCCTCAGAATAGTATTTTTCAGAAATCCCTTCTGTCCACTACTCTTAAACCATCACAGGCTTAACTAACAAAAAGACCACCTCGAAGCAGATTTCATTTTCCCCACTGTATGTTTACCTGTCCATCAGAAGCCATCAAAAGCCGCATTGCATTCGTGCCTAGCATCATTCCTAGGAAAAAGATTAGGGTTTAGTCCATTTTCCTCCAAATTAGGATTGTCATTTCAGTATCACCTATGCAAGCTGCTTACGCCATCCATTTCATGGCGACAGTCACTTAAGATATAAAGAATTGAACAAAGGCTAACTACTGAAAAAATAATGCTGCACTACACAATTCCTTGATTTAGAGAACCACGTGGACCACCCCAATTACCGGCATTCCTGGAGGAAGCGGCTCCAGCCCAAGTCATTGGCAAAGGCCTCCTCGGGTGACTCGGTATGCGCCGCCATCAGAGCTGTTGGCATTCATCAACAGTCTCAGATGTCCCTACCAACACAGGCTTCATCACAGGCAGAGCACGAGAGCCGAGGTTTTTCCCGCATTTCGGCCCAACAACCCGAGCAGCTGAGTTAAGGCCAAGCCCGCACCCGACACGCAATCCTCTACCATCCTCAACTTGTGCGCCACGCAAAGGCTTGAGACTGGCCTACAAACGCCAGGCAGTTAAGGCCACTTTAATTGCCAAGACCTGGAAGCCTCGAGCCGAGAACCGATTTAGCAACCGCAAAACAGAGAGATCCGTACCTACCAGCGGCGACTTTCAGCCTGGAAAGACCGAGATGGCGTCCAGGCGCCCGTATATAAAGACTGCGTCCCGTGACGTCATGACGCACTCTCCGCGCCAGCGTCGGCTTCGGCTCCTCCCCCCTCTTCCCTCAGTCTCCTCCTCCCCGCCCTCTGAGCCCGCCCCCTTGCCCCGCCCCCTCGGCGTCGTGGGCGGGGACACGATCGCCCGCGTGACGCAGGGCTCTCACCCTCCCACCGACCGAGTAGGAAGAGGAGAGAGGGGAGGGGGCGCGAGGGACGGAAAGCGCTTGGGGAGGGGGGAAGGGGGGCGGTGTGAGGCGGAGTGATTTCCTTCCGGCACGTCGCCCGCTCCGGGGGAGGGGGCGGGGGGTTTCACTTCCGGGACGGTGTTGCGGCCCATTCCGGCCCATTTCCACCCCCGGAGGTAGGTGCTGCTCCTCGACTGGGCTCCGGCCCCACACACCGGCCCCGCCGCCCTGCCCCGGGGCCGCCCTGCCCGCTCTCCGCCGCAGCCTGCCCCTGGGGTGCTCAGCCACCTCCCTTCACCCCCCACTCAAGGCACCCGGAGACCTTCCACCCGCTTGGCCCCGGGCCGGGCTGAGCCGCCGGACCCGCCCCCTCGCCGGGCCCCTCCCTCAGGACCCCGGGATGGGCGGCCCCCTCCCCCACGGCAGCGCGGCCACACCCAGACGCACACACCCACCTCCGGGCAGCGCCCCGCCCGCCTGCCGCCTGGCCCGGGTCCCGGGGCGCCGCCCCCTTCCCGGTCCTTCGCCCTCACCTGATTGCTCGCTGCCTGGCCGCACGCCCTGCTCCCCTGTCTTCCCCGGCTCCTTGGTGACATTTCGCCGCTCAGCCAGTTCCGGCTCCCCACGTTCTCTAACGCAGACGAAAGCCACTCAAGTACCGGAGTGGCCAACCCCGTGCCGTTCCCGATTCTCCCTCCTGCGGCTCTCACCCCTCCAGTGCCGACGGTAGAGAAAGACCTTGCTCCAGGGGCTTCCTCCTCCCGGGGGGATTGCCGGCAAGAGCAAACAGAAAAGGCGCTGGTGTGGGCTCCAAAATAAACACATCTGAATTCATGATGGCATCGACAGAGGCTCTTATTGGATTAAAAGTTTTCAAACAAACAAAAACGCTTTGGAAAAAGGTCAGATTGGCTAAAGTTGGTTCTTGAAAGCAGTGTATACACTTCCCTATTTACTGATAAGCGTGTTGTAATTGTGGGGCAAGACCGTGAGCTTGTCAAGATAAGTTCCAGAAGTTTCAGGTCCTAGATTCTAACTGTGTAATGTAATGCCTTATAAATTTAACATAAATAGAAGCACATTGGGCTCAAGGCAGTGTCTTCCTACTGGGATTTATACAGACTGCTCTCAGCCGCTGAAGATTGATAGATGCAATTATAGGTTCAGTGTTTCAGCTATGAAAACTTTTTTTAATGTAAAAGGATTGGCCATACTTGGTAAATGCTTTGGTTTTTTTAAAAAACCAACTTTAAGGAACTAATTTTCAGAATCAAAGTATCACCCCCACCCTGAAATTCCCAACTTTGAATTGAAGTAGAGGCAGATATACCTACCCTTTCCTAATTCTGAGAGTGAACTTCAAGTCCTCTGCATCTTGATTGAGTCCTGTGGCACCTTTCCTAACCAAGAGTTTGTCTCAGTCCTAAACTCAAATCCTTTTTGTGAGGGCTGTGACTCTTAAGGTTAGAAATAATGGCTTGCATTCTTGTGGGATATTAGTGGCTTGATACAATAATAAACATAACACACAACATGTAAAATATTAACAGGGATAATCAACCCATCTGTATAATTACATTTATTTTAAAAATTTCATTTCCTCCAAAAAAAGTTGTCACAGGATTTTATATTTCGTGTGTAAATAATTTATGATTAACACTTAAAAACTGTCACAACTGCTTTTTCCCTCTCTATTCTGTTGAACTTTGTTTTGATGTTGCATAGCTTATTAGCAAAGTATGAGCATAGCTTGAATTTTTAGGAGTCACAATCACTTTTTGGATTTCACGGTATCTTCCTGTGAAACCTAAACTGAAAACCCTGTTGGTACTTTTCCAGATCTGAACATAAGGCAGGTCTCTCTCTTTACTGGGAGATTTTGAATTTTTCCCAATTATTTTTTTTTAATAGGTCTGAACTGGAAAGCATGAGGGGAGGGAAATTATAATGATTAACAAGAACGCGGTTTCGTCTTTCAGCAGGGTTGAATGCCTGCCTGCACCCTCAGGCCCGACCATGGAGAAAGGTGGTAACATACAACTGGAGATCCCCGACTTCAGCAACTCTGTCCTGAGCCACCTAAACCAGCTGCGCATGCAGGGCCGGCTCTGTGATATTGTGGTCAACGTGCAAGGACAAGCTTTTCGGGCTCACAAGGTCGTGCTGGCCGCCAGCTCCCCCTATTTCCGGGATCACATGTCCTTGAATGAGATGAGTGCTGTCTCGATCTCAGTCATCAAGAACCCTACTGTTTTTGAACAGCTCCTGTCTTTCTGTTACACGGGGCGGATATGCTTGCAGCTGGCAGATATCATCAGCTACCTGACAGCTGCCAGTTTTCTGCAGATGCAGCATATCATCGACAAATGTACACAGATCCTGGAGGGCATTCATTTCAAAATTAACGTGGCCGAGGTTGAAGCAGAATTAAGTCAGACAAGGACAAAGCATCCCGAGAGACCTCCAGAGTCTCACAGGGTCACACCAACTCTAAACCGCTCCCTCAGCCCACGACATAACGCCCCAAAGGGAAGCCGGCGAGGTCAGGTCAGTGCTGTGCTGGATATCAGGGAGCTGAGTCCTCCCGAGGAGTCCACCAGCCCGCAGATAATTGAACAGAGTTCCGACGTGGAGAGCCGGGAGCCCATTCTTCGGATCAACCGAGCCGGGCAGTGGTACGTGGAGACGGGAGCAGCAGACCGAGGGGCGCGGAGTGATGATGAAGTGAGGGTTCTTGGAGCAGTGCACATCAAAACTGAAAATCTGGAGGAGTGGCTGGGGCCTGAGCATCAGCCTTCTGGAGAAGATGGGAGCAGTGCAGAGGAAGTCACAGCCATGGTGATTGACACCACGGGCCATGGTTCTGTAGCACAGGAAAATTACAGTTTAGGATCTTC
>NW_011888846.1:6386869-6397178 GCF_000151845.1 Pteropus vampyrus | reverse complement strand
AGGTTCAGTGTTTCAGCTATGAAAACTTTTTTTAATGTAAAAGGATTGGCCATACTTGGTAAATGCTTTGGTTTTTTTAAAAAACCAACTTTAAGGAACTAATTTTCAGAATCAAAGTATCACCCCCACCCTGAAATTCCCAACTTTGAATTGAAGTAGAGGCAGATATACCTACCCTTTCCTAATTCTGAGAGTGAACTTCAAGTCCTCTGCATCTTGATTGAGTCCTGTGGCACCTTTCCTAACCAAGAGTTTGTCTCAGTCCTAAACTCAAATCCTTTTTGTGAGGGCTGTGACTCTTAAGGTTAGAAATAATGGCTTGCATTCTTGTGGGATATTAGTGGCTTGATACAATAATAAACATAACACACAACATGTAAAATATTAACAGGGATAATCAACCCATCTGTATAATTACATTTATTTTAAAAATTTCATTTCCTCCAAAAAAAGTTGTCACAGGATTTTATATTTCGTGTGTAAATAATTTATGATTAACACTTAAAAACTGTCACAACTGCTTTTTCCCTCTCTATTCTGTTGAACTTTGTTTTGATGTTGCATAGCTTATTAGCAAAGTATGAGCATAGCTTGAATTTTTAGGAGTCACAATCACTTTTTGGATTTCACGGTATCTTCCTGTGAAACCTAAACTGAAAACCCTGTTGGTACTTTTCCAGATCTGAACATAAGGCAGGTCTCTCTCTTTACTGGGAGATTTT
Source organism: Pteropus vampyrus (assembly GCF_000151845.1). Lineage (NCBI taxonomy): Eukaryota > Metazoa > Chordata > Mammalia > Chiroptera > Pteropodidae > Pteropus > Pteropus vampyrus. The sequence continues at coordinate 6,396,456 of NW_011888846.1, read as the reverse complement.
GAATTTTTCCCAATTATTTTTTTTTAATAGGTCTGAACTGGAAAGCATGAGGGGAGGGAAATTATAATGATTAACAAGAACGCGGTTTCGTCTTTCAGCAGGGTTGAATGCCTGCCTGCACCCTCAGGCCCGACCATGGAGAAAGGTGGTAACATACAACTGGAGATCCCCGACTTCAGCAACTCTGTCCTGAGCCACCTAAACCAGCTGCGCATGCAGGGCCGGCTCTGTGATATTGTGGTCAACGTGCAAGGACAAGCTTTTCGGGCTCACAAGGTCGTGCTGGCCGCCAGCTCCCCCTATTTCCGGGATCACATGTCCTTGAATGAGATGAGTGCTGTCTCGATCTCAGTCATCAAGAACCCTACTGTTTTTGAACAGCTCCTGTCTTTCTGTTACACGGGGCGGATATGCTTGCAGCTGGCAGATATCATCAGCTACCTGACAGCTGCCAGTTTTCTGCAGATGCAGCATATCATCGACAAATGTACACAGATCCTGGAGGGCATTCATTTCAAAATTAACGTGGCCGAGGTTGAAGCAGAATTAAGTCAGACAAGGACAAAGCATCCCGAGAGACCTCCAGAGTCTCACAGGGTCACACCAACTCTAAACCGCTCCCTCAGCCCACGACATAACGCCCCAAAGGGAAGCCGGCGAGGTCAGGTCAGTGCTGTGCTGGATATCAGGGAGCTGAGTCCTCCCGAGGAGTCCACCAGCCCGCAGATAATTGAACAGAGTTCCGACGTGGAGAGCCGGGAGCCCATTCTTCGGATCAACCGAGCCGGGCAGTGGTACGTGGAGACGGGAGCAGCAGACCGAGGGGCGCGGAGTGATGATGAAGTGAGGGTTCTTGGAGCAGTGCACATCAAAACTGAAAATCTGGAGGAGTGGCTGGGGCCTGAGCATCAGCCTTCTGGAGAAGATGGGAGCAGTGCAGAGGAAGTCACAGCCATGGTGATTGACACCACGGGCCATGGTTCTGTAGCACAGGAAAATTACAGTTTAGGATCTTCTGGGGCCAAGGTGGCTCGGCCGACGAGCAGTGAAATTGACAGGTAAGTTTAGTCTCGGTTGCCCGTGTCGTGGCTGTTGTGCAGACGGCGCTGAAGCGAGCCCCCTGTGTGATGGGCATCTTCCTTACTTGATGTTCTTGGCCAAAATAAGTTGATGTTGGGGAAACTGGAGGTGTGCCAAAAGACTTGCATTCTTATTTTCTTAAAGCAGAAGCTCTTAGTCCTACAGTATTCAGTGCTGTGAGAACTATGGTAAAAGTTAGACACGTCCATGAATCAGAATAGCATCTGCAGCCACAGTAGGATCAGTAATTGCCAGGGCTTCCTCGGAACTCCAGGCAGGGGACTGATCATCAGCTGGGAACATGGCAGCTTTGCCCTTCTTCAGTGTGTTATCGCACAGGTCGGTGGCCTCGAGGCATTTTACCTGCCCTTGGAACAGGGTTTACTTTTCTTTGCCCCCACCTATGAGATTAGAGGAAGTATGGTACCAACAGTGATTGTTCTTTTTAAATTAGTGTAGTCACAGTACAGTAATGCCAAAGAAAAGCTTTTTGGGTCTTTTTTATTCCTTTTGTCACTTGTCACTTGACGATGTCTTCCTCCCTGTTGTTTCACTGGTGACCGCTGCTACCACAAGCCTGAGAGTATTTTTTTTAACCGGGGCTACTCCGCCCCATGCCTCCCGTTTCTCTTTCTCAGTACATTGCAGTTGTTAGAACATTTCTTTTCAGTGGAAATAACAACAATTTTAATCTAAGTAAATCGAAAGAAAGTCTCGGTGAAAGAAGGAAATATTACCAACTTAGATTGATAATATTCTTTTCCTTCCTTAAAAATGAATTAAAATTACATGAACAATGAAAACTGAAAAACCTACTGCTTTGGTTCACATCTGGTCTTAAGAGACATGTGTGTCACAGAAATTAAGAGTACGTGCTCTTTCCACGTCAGATGGCCTGCATTTGGGCATTTTCCTTCTTGTGTCCTTAAGAGTTAAAACATTCTTGAGTGCAATACTTATTGTTCCTCTGTGTTAGCACTGTATCAGAATAGCTAAAATGCAAAGACTTTTAATCTGCATAATTATGTTTACAGTCTGAAAAATATTACCACTTGTCATGGAGCCTGGGGGAAAGAACAACCAAAAACCTGATAGTTACGTAGAAGAAAGAGAATTATAGACCCAGTTTTAATTTATCTTTTTGTTGTCTCCCAGTACTTACATAAGAGTAGAAGCTTATATTTAGCCTGAGGCTTCACTGGGTCATGTGATCTACCTGCTATGTCATTTTGTATTTCTTAAATTCACTAGCCCAAAACTTTTTTGTCTTATTTGAAAACAGATCCTATATAGTTACTCCCTGAAAGTATTTCTTAGTAATCTGTCGTTCGGTGTGTTCCCCCTTCATCAGGCCACGGGATAGAGAGGGCAGACGTCACCATTTTTTAAGTTCCTTGACACTACTTTTCTATTAGTCCCCTCTCTGCTCCTCTTCCGACAGATTTAGCCCCTCCGGCAGTGTTGTCCCCTTGACGGAGAGACACAGAGCCCGAAGTGAGTCTCCTGGGAGAATGGACGAGCCTAAGCAGCCCAGCTCCCAGGTATGTAGTTGTGGACGTAGGATCGCTGCGGTGGCTGAAGAAATGGCCAGTGTGTGTGAACAGAATATAATGAACCAGAAAGGAACGATGCAGGAGAGGGAGCAGTGGCCCTGTTAAATAAGCACAGTATCTGATCACTTTTTTTTGGTTTGTTTGTGAGCATGCAGGAAATATATGTTCAGTGTCAACAGAATCTGAGAAGTAGAAAAAGATGAGATTGTGGAGCCCTTGTCTGATTATACACCCAAACTATAGCTCTGAGAGTAGTGATAGAAAACGACCCCCAAAACTACATGCAGGTCATTTAGGGCCTAGGATGGAGCGAGTCTGATTCTGTACACGTTGGGTATAACTCTACGTATTTACTAATTTATGTAATATTACGTATTTGTAAACATTGCTTATGCATTTTTGTATATTTTTCCGTTTTTATATGCTTGTATTTTTACATGTATTTTTTTCTTGAATCTTTTGGTAAACTAAAATGTTCTAGAAAGGGTAGGAATGACGTCTTCTGTTTTCTTTGCAACTCTCCTTAACAAATACAGTAAGTAGTTGGTTGATATTTTTGTTTGTTTTTCCTCACAGGTCTCTATCATTGAAGACTAATTTTTTAAAAGATGGTGAACTCACCAAATAGAACATAAAACATCGTAAACACCTTTGCCCTTTAAAAGGAAACACTGGTGGATTAAGATGACATAGCTCATTTTTTTTTTAACTTCTGCTGTCTTGTTTAGTTTGTTGGATATTTGAACATTGGATGTTTATTGTATGTATAATATAGTAACATCAGCAAGATAGACTATATTTACAAACTGTATTTACTTACACATTATCGTACCAATTTTTCCCTACCAGAATTGGAATCGTAACTATTACAAGAGAACTTTTTAGTTTTAATAGATGTTGGAGAAAATGTTGGGAGCTTGGAGGAAAAGTAAGTTTACTCATATAATTAGGGCTCTTTTTCTCCTCATTTCTCAAATAGGGTGTGATGACCACAGGGCAGGTGACAGTTATGCAAATAAATACAGCAATGAGACAGACCTCACAGCTTAATGGGGGCATAAGATGGACTAACAAAATACACAAAATCAAGCAGATAAGACTCCAGACTTCAATGACAGTCTTGTGGCAAGAGGGGTGCTTACCAGGCCGTTAGGGACTCAGTGTCCCCTTAGGTATTATTCAGGAGAGTTTAAATGCAGTGTTTAATGAAATAGTTAGAGAACTTATACCACATATAGACGGAATAGGGATAAAAACGAATTCTACAAGGGTGTTTACCTGACCGAAACAGAAGGTACAGGCTATAAAGAACTAGAAGATAAGTAATATTTCCTGGTGACATTAAGAGATGAGTTAATATGTGCTTTAACTTATTTGAAAGTTTATTATGGTGAGTGTACTGACCAGTTATTTTTTTCCCCGCTACAAAGAACCGAAACAGGACATGGACTTAAATTACAGAACAAATTTTGATAGACCCGAAATGCTTCCTGATTTCAAGGGCAATTAAACTGGAACAGACCACTCAGGGCACTTCTCCACTCAAAAACAGTCTGTGGCTTTTTTCTCTTTCTACCATGCGAAGGTTAAATGACTTGGCCTAATGTTCCCAGTGATTGATAATCTTCCTAACCCAGCTTTTCTCACCACTTACCAGCATTCACTATCTGTCCCAAACAGGCAGACTTTCTCTGTGTGTCGGAACCACGTCAAATTTATTCGCATCTCTGCACCTTGAGTATAGGATGCCCAGTTCTTCCCAGGTGTCTAGGTCTACCTGAGGTCCAACTCCTGGTCCCATATGCCCGAACTAGCCCGGTCCTCTTTGTTCTCTCCTTGAACTACTGTAGCATTTACAGGTGGTAAATTTTTCCTAATTCTCTACTGACTCATATAAATTATGCCTTTTTCATTTGCATTCATTCTGTGTCTCCTTCTAGGTTGAAATCTCTTTGAGAGCAAAGTACACATTTTCAATCCTGGTATCTGACATTGTCTTATCCAGTGCCCCAGAAATAGGAGTTGTTTTACCACTAAGTAATTCTGAGTACCTAAGGTTTCTTAGCTGCCCAATAAAGAGGTAACTACTAGATAAGGGATTACTTAATTGCCTCTAAAATTCCTAGTTTTGCAGATTTTTTAATTAATGAACGAAATCAGATGATTTTTGAAGTCCCTTCAATTCTTTGAGTCTCTGATTAGTGATTGAAAATTAGGAGTCTATGGCCATGCCACCTTGAATAAGCCCGATCCCATCTGATTTCGGAAGCTAAGCAGGGTCGGGCCAGGTTAGTACTTGGATGGGAGACCACCTAGGAAGACCAGGTGCTGTAGGCGTAAAAAAAAAAAAAAAAATTAGGATGGTGAATGGCTGCAAAGCCATGCCAAAAATCTAGACTGGTATTTGTTTTGGAAAATACGGAAATCATTTATGTGGAACTTATTCATTATTTGGAGTGATTCACTTAAAAAATAGGGAACACCTACTACATACCAGGCACTGATGAATTTCTGGGATATTCTGCGATGCAGAATGCCCTTGTGGTTACAGAGTGTACAATCTAGTAGGCAGTTGCCGGGGAATGGGGGAAAGGACTAAATGATCCGCTTCTCAGTGACAGAACCAGGAGGCAGCCATTTTCATCCTTGCTTCTTTTTACAGTTTAAAGGAATATTCAGTTTCTTAGTCATACTAGCCATATTACACATGTGACTAGTAGCTGCTGTATTAGATGGTGCCACTAAATGAACATTTCCATCATCGCAGAAAGTTCTCTTGGACCAGCACTAAATACCTACCTAATTGTCTAGATGTAATTGCAAATTAGAGTCCAAGAGGATGGTACGGGTGGGCTTAGATTCTCCTGTCTCTGTGAAATAGAACATTGATTGATTGGGGGTGGGGGTGAGAAGCATGCAGCTTGTCAGCCGTAAAGTAACCTGACTGTCTCGTTCTGTTATGGTGATGGAATATAGCATCCTCGGATTTTTTTAAAATATTAACGTCTTTACTTTTTGATAGTAATTTCTTATTTGGATCTCTACTAAAAATAGTCATATAGCTTAATAACAGAGGTAAAATAGATTTGATTTCCTTTGCTATATATACTTAGTAGAATGTATTCTTTTGTGCTTGTTTCCCTCACCTGGCACAGGTAGAAGAGTCAGCGATGATGGGAGTAAGTGGCTATGTGGAGTATCTCCGGGAGCAGGAGGTGTCTGAGCGGTGGTTCCGGTACAACCCCCGTCTCACCTGCATCTACTGTGCCAAATCCTTCAACCAGAAGGGGAGCCTGGACCGGCACATGCGCCTGCACATGGGCATCACGCCGTTCGTGTGCCGCATGTGTGGCAAGAAGTACACGCGGAAAGATCAGCTGGAGTACCACATCCGCAAGCATACGGGCAACAAGCCCTTTCACTGTCACGTTTGCGGCAAAAGTTTTCCCTTCCAGGCCATCCTGAACCAGCACTTTCGCAAAAACCACCCTGGCTGTATACCCCTGGAGGGGCCACACAGCATCTCCCCTGAAACAACTGTCACATCTCGAGGACAAGTCGAGGAAGAGTCACCTTCACAAGAAGAGACAGTTGCTCCTGGGGAAACCGCCCAGGGCTCTGTGTCCACCACTGGGCCAGACTGAAACATCGAGGGGGAGAGGGCAGACCCTCTTCCCCTTTGGGCCGTAAGCAGCCAGCATCAGGGCCGTGGGCTGGTACTTCGACTCACAAAATGCCACGTCACCAGATCGGAAGATGTTCCCAAGATGTTGCCAAACTCAAGGATCAGCAACATACACAAGCACTAGAGGCTTTTCCCCTCCTCCTTCCCGCCTCACACTTTGGAAAATAATCAAGCAAATCAACTTTCTAATTCAGGGATCAACAGCCTTGGTTTGTTAACTTTATAAGAAAATTTTTTAACAAAACAATGACAAACGGTCATTTACCTACCAGTCACGTTTGAACACTGTACTTTGCTCCATATCATCCTAGTGGCTATAATCGCCCAGATCTAAAAAAAATGCAGCAGGAGCCTCGATCATCCGAACCAGCCGACCACAAGAGAGAAGGAAGCGACCGCGGTGGCGAGGAGCGATGCCTTCACTTCCTTCCCTGCCGGAACATGCAGTTTCACATTTCAAGGGGGAAAAAAAAAAAAAAATCCTGGTGCTCCTCATTGTCTTGAAAGGTTAGACCTTACCTTTGCCCTGACTCGGCATCTGATGCTCCGCGGGATTGTCTCGTGTAAGCAGCCATCTTGGAGCAGTGTTCTAGTGCGCAGCGGCCCCCGAAGCACTTTAGGCAGCTGGACGGGACGGGAAGCGAGCAGCAGTGTTGCAATAGGTACTGCTACACTTGGGGGTTTGCGCGCTGGTCGAGGTGAGGGGAGCAGGGAAGGAAGTCTTTGGTTTGCAAATATGGACCAGCACAGAGCCTGCTGCAGGTTACTGATCGCTGTTTGTAAACCATAGCGCTCGCAGGTGGAGGTGGCTCTAGTGCAGATGACTTAGCGTGTTAGGCTGACTACCAAAGTTTCATCCGATCTCTTCGGCTCCTTGTTTCACGTAACAGCAATATTGTACATCAGAAATGTCACTTTCCAGTGAAGTGAGCCTGGATTGTATTTTTAAATCCACAGGTCTCCATATTTGATAACTTTTATATGAAGTTTTAAACACATTTTTTTCTGCAGTATTGTGGTTGAAGAAATTCAACGCTCTGATTCTTATTGCAACCACAATTCCATTTCCTTCTACATGTGTGAGAGTTTATATTTTCAGTCCATTAGAAGAACCTCACTTAACCCATGTCTCGTGTCTGCAAACCTAGTAAATCATAAACCAACCATCGGCAAATTGCTGGTGACTCCAAGAGCTTTGCTTTATAATAATCCAGTACAGGGCATTTACCAGAAGACATCATGCACAATCATGTTGCAATAAATTGATCAAGGCATCAGTTTTGATCAGTTTGGGTTACTTAATCATTCCTAAGATTTTTAAAACTTCAAGGGACTTTTTTGGTAATTCTGGGTATTTCAGAGATTCTTAATCCAGCACTGAGAGTCGGAAAGAACTTACCAGAGTTTTGGATGCCTTGTCTTGCATGCAGAGAATGAAGGATTATTAATGGGTGCAGACAAGTAGATGCTTACACGTTACAGTGCAAATAGAAAACAAAAATCTCTAGCTTCTCTTAATCATTAATTTCTAAAGAGCACTTAACTGCATAGTGGTTTAAAAACTTGTTTGGTGCAGAGGCACAGTAACTGTAAAAGATTTGGGAGAGGGGCTGGTTATGCCTGCACTGGTGAGCCATTCGGGAGAACGCTGGTTTCTCCCTTCCTGAGAATGCTTTGTGATAATGTCCAAAGGGGGTAGAAAAGATGGCATTTCTTCGATGATAGGAAGTTAGAAAGCGAAGGGTAACTCCTAAGCAATCTGAGAATTGTACATATACTTACAGCTGTACCGTATCACTAGAGAACGGTTATTTTCTGGAAAAACATAGAAACGCGTCTTTTAATAGGAATGTAACGATGCCTCCCCTTTAAACACTGTCGAAGCTGCATTTTGTCTTTGGAAGACCCAGACCGGGGCGTTCTCTTCAGTTGGGCAGCAGCTCGATGGGGTGAAAACTCTCCTACGGCCATTTGAGGGATCGGCTCTGCTCTGTGGCCCAGAAAAGGTGGAGTTGAGATTAAACTAAAATCTTTAGGTAGACATTTCAACCAGTGATCAAGGTTTTCAGTGGACAGACTTTGCCATTATTAAATAGGTGAGAAGTACAAAATATGCTGCTTCAGATGGAGCTTTTAAGCCTACCAAAAAATGATGAAGTCCATCCTACTTTTGTGAAGTAGTATCCTGGAAAGTTCTTTATTGCTTTTGTTAGTTTCTTAGATTTTATGTGAGAAAATAGAGCTTTTCAACTATTACCAAATTGTAAAGGTGAAGTGCAGTATTTCTCTGAAGAGAAACGTGGCAGCGCTCGTCATACTTTATCCGGGGTTAGCAACACGTGAATGAAGTAGAGACTGTCTACGGGAGAAATGCCACGACGGTCTGGTGGGTCCCGTCCCTTTTCATTCACTTCTGATAGCTTCTGCTGCATCGATACTGTGAATAGAGTGCTTCCGGGTCATCCAGGGCCAGGTCAGCAAAGTCACCTTCCCTGGTTCTCTCCTCTTCATTAGTCTGGCCCAGAGCCACGAGATTCTTGGAGATTCAGGCGGGGCCAGCTTTTAAGCAAATTCAAGTTTCCGAAAGCAATTTTCCCATTTTAGTTAGAAGGGATATTATTATTCTAAATAACTATCCAAGATTCCCATCCAGGTTCACTGTGACATTGTCCTAGTTCTTAGCTACCGTCTCCGTAAGGTCATAGGAGTTAGTAGCGTTCTATCTGCATTAGTGACTAGCTGTATTGTGCGCACAGCGGATACCTCTCGTAAGAGCGAACTAAATGGACTTTAGCTAATGCTGAAAACTCATTACCAAATGCTGACTTGCACGTGTCACCTTGTGAAGGGAACGGTGTTAGCGGTGAGAGCTAACTCATCAGTAAGTACTTTAATGCCGTGAAATGGCACACAGTGGGACTGTTTTCATTCTTTGCATGACACTTCACAGCAAAGGAGCTACCCAATATTCTCAGCAAAAGGAGAGAGATGGCAGTACATCAGTCTGCTGTCACTCGGAGAGGAACCTTTTACTCTCTGGACTCTGACACCAGCGTGAAAGGCCGCGTTGGCGTGAGCAGTCACTGTACTTGGGCAGGAAGGCTCTTTCTTATGACCTGTTCTCTCTCTCCTCAGAACCATACTTACCTCTGAACTGAGTTGAATTTTGTTTTATGTAAGATGCAAACTATCCCCAGGCTGTTTCATTGTACCAGAGAGTTAAAGCTAATCTGAATGTGTAAAACTAAATTAGTTATTAAAGGATAAAG
>NW_011888846.1:6378085-6386819 GCF_000151845.1 Pteropus vampyrus | reverse complement strand
TTGGAAAAGAAGGGAGTTAGTTAAAGAAAGTTTTCTTGTTATTTTGTTTTCCGGTATTTTTTAATGTTTCTAGTTCTCTCTACCCTGTCAGTGAAACAGGGTTTTCCAAAGATGGTATGACAACAGAAAGAAATGATTTTCCTCCAAACTCCATAGTCAAAATTTGGCCTTGGTTGGGAGAGCGAAGTAGTGAACTTCATCCCTAACAGCTGAACAGCCTTTGGTCAAGAAATAACTTTTTAAAAGTTTTAGCTGTTACTTGACACAAATTGTGTTCAACTGGTGAAAACTCCATCTTATTTGACTAGAAAATCTGAAGAAATTAAGGCAGCGGGTAATGGGAAGGAAAGGAAATCGAACAAAGACGAAAGTCTTCTTAAGCATAGTAGAAAGCCGTTTAATCGGGAAGGAGTGGGCATCTTGGAAGTTATTTTTTCAGAAGTGACAGATGTGGTTTTTTTTTTTTCTTCCTTAAATGTCCTTCTTATCTGTGTACTTATTTGTTCAAGGAATAACAGAGGAGTCTTTGAATTTAGTCCTTGAAAATGGAGCTCTTACGCCACATGGGAAAGAGTGCAAAACGTTGAAGTATTTTAGTTGCCGAGATTTAGAAAAGGGACAACAAGCAATTAAGTCAGGTAAACCCCTAACCTTGAGGATATCCCTTAGCCCAGTCTATCCCTGGGTTTTAGGAAGTGGATCAGGGAACTCCAGCCCCCGGGCCAAATCCTGCGGCCACCTGTTAGTGTGAAGAAAGTGTCAGTGGAATAGAGGCTGCACCTATTCATTCAGGTATGATTTATGGCTTCTTCCTCCTGTAATGCAGAGCTGAGTACCTGTGACAGAGACCTCGGGGCCTGCAAAGCCTGAAAATACAGTATTTACTGTCTGGTGCTTGGACCGAGAGTTTGCCACCGCCAGCATTAGATCTGAAGGAATTACTCCCAGATGTGTCAGTCCTGCCATTTCGCCTTTATTCAGCTCACGTGGCCATGTGGCCATCAGTTTCTTGAGAGAATTTGCCGTCTTTTCCTAGCTCCTTTTCTCACAGTCGTCTTTGTCCTCCTGAATGGCTCCCATGGCTGGAAGAGCGTGTAGAACAGGCCTTGTGAGTTGACCTCGCCACACAGGTGCAGGTAGATCAACTTTAGAACGGTAGTTACAGATACAACAAAGTTATTTTAAAAAAGCAATTCCCATGTATAATAGAAGGTTAAATGAGTACCATGTTTACATAAAATACTGTAAAAAATGTTTTTGTAAGTAAGTTTTGCCATTCCTCTGAGTTAACTTGAACTGGTTTGCATAATGATGGCAAGAATGAATTTATTCCCACTAATGTTAAAAATTTATTTCTGTTATGAATAAGTGGTTTGATTCTTATCCAGAGTACTGTTTTTCTAGATCAGAAACCTCTTACCTTTCCTTGTACTATAAATCTTCATTTTAACCTCAAGTGAACTAACTTTGTCCTGTGTGGAGTAGTAAGAAGCCACATCTTCCTTTTTTTTCTAATGAATGTTTTAAAACACAATGAAACATCTAAGGATTTCAAATTCTTCGTAGACCTATCTTCCAGTTTTTGTTACTGTGTGTAATTCTTCTAAATAGATGTTGGGCCATTATCTTTCTACTTTGTGAATGTTCATTCTTACTGTTCAGATAGCTTATTCATGCTAGATGTGGCAAAATGGAAAGTGGTAGGATAATAAACAAAATTCTTTGCAACAGGAGAATATATGTGGTCCCCATTTGGAAACAATGCATGGTCTTCTGAAAAATTTACTTATCCGAATGAAGTATATCTAGGCCGTGCCGATACAACCCGGTGAGTTTGAGTCTTCCTTTGTGGTGGCTGTACAGCACCTTCAAAGCTTAGATGAGTGACCTAGTCTCCTATAGGACACCTCCTCACTAGGCATTTTATTCTTAAAGTTGCCTTTTTCTAAATTGGATATTAGTTTTATATGCTGTACCTCTTGGTAGTAAAGAATCTTCATCCTAAAGGTTCTTGAATATTTGCCCAGATTAGCTCTGCTTATGCTCGGACTAATAGTGCGTTCTTGAGATTTTGGAGTGCTGCTTTTCTGATTAATACTGAATATAGGACTTCTGAAAGAAATGGATTGAGAGAGCTCGGTGAATCATCTGGATCCAACTTTATTTGAAGTCTTGGCAGTAGATGTCATTTAAATCTGAATCTGTTGAAAACCGTGGAATTCATCAAGCATATGATGCCTATTAATTAGCAGTCTTAGTTTCGTATGTTTTGCTTTCTAGTCTTTCTCTGTTTTCAGTCTTCTTAACTGGTTCTTCCCCAGGGCCAGTCCTTTTACTCTGCAGTAAGTAGATTCTCTTGCTCAGGACAAGCCAAAGTTGGATGTTCTGAGTACTTTGAAACACCTGGCTTAGTTACATTCCAAAGGATGTAATCGATAGGAACAGTGATATCGAAACCTGGGGGATAGTTGGGGGGAATCTGTACAGACTCTCCAGGTTTGCTGTGCAGGCCGAATATCTTTTCCCTTAACTGTGATGAACAGCAATGACCTAGAAGGCAAATATTCCTACACATTATCTTCCCAGAGGGTACATACATAAATAAATTTCTTATCGTACTTCTTTCCCATGATCTATATAACAAATACCTCCCATCTTAACACAGTTAAGAAACTCCCGCTAGCTCAAATAGTGGAAGCTTTGAACAACAAAGCTAAGTTATAAAGGCCAGAGCAGTTATGGAAAAAAAAAAACTTTTCTAATGCTTGTTTCTTTCGTGTCTACTCAGTAAGTCTGGTTGAAGAGGCTAGAATTCACCATCCAGTTAAGAGAGAGACATGTACAGTATCTCATATGGCCAACAGCACAATTTAATATACTGTGAATCTTAGACTCTGAATTAATCCATAATGCCAATAGTCAGAGTATCTCATAGGAAAATGTTTCTGTGAAAACACTTACCTTAAGTGATAGATAGCATACAGGAGAATCTGTTCCATTAAGTAAACAGTACTTTTTGGTACCAGACAATATACTTGGAATTTGTATAACAGAATTGATTTTAGACATAGTTTGGATGTGGCTTCCTGTCCTTGAGTCCTAAACCCACTTGGAGTCTGGATGTATGCTTTTGACAAGCCTGCACTTTTCACTACAGGGATAGAGGATCAAAAAGAAGGGGACAGAATTAACTGCGCTAAGTGCTTTAGTGACATAATCACAGTAGAGAGAATAACAATAGAACTAAAAATAGCTGACTTTTTTTGAATGCTTTCTATGTGCCAGGCACAGTTCTATGTGCTTCGCGTTGATTAACTCATCTCGCCCTATGACAGCCCCATTAGGGTAGATACTGTTACTATCCTCACTTTAGAGAGGAAAACACTGAGACACAGAGAGGTTGACCCTGGCATTTTCACACTAGAGTTGACACTCTTAATGGACTGCATTGCCTTTCAGAGGAATAATTGTACCACACTGTCTAGATGAGGAAACTGATGAGCCCGAGGCTACACAGTGGATGAATCGCACAGCCAAGATTCACTAATCTGACTCTGAAGCCCAGACTATCCCCACAACATCATATCGACTCTGTTTACTGAGAAGAGTTGGGGTGCACTGCAATACACAATGGCCAGTAACAGTACGGCTTATAGTGAACCGTTAATTCAAGAATAAGGGATTGGAAGATTTCTTCAAAAGATAATGCAGTTGATCTCTGAGCAGACGTCAAATGGTGAATATTTTTGGCAGATATTGCCCCCTGATTCAGAGGAGTCACCCGTTTGCTCAGTCTAGTGGTGAATGAGTGAACGAGTCACTCGCAAGGCAAAAATTGAAAGCTAGCATCCCAGTGATTTATTGCTGTGTAACAGACTACCCCAAACCTTAGCGACTTTACGCTGTTTTATGTGTCAGGATGCTGTGGATTAGAAATCCAGGAGGGGCTCGTCTAGGCAGTTCCCTTGCTCCCCGTGGTAATGACTCGGGTCACCTGGCAGTATTCAGCAGATGGCTAGACTGGTCTGGAGTGTCCGGGACGAACTCAGTCACATGCTGCCACCTTGGCGGGGAGGGCTGGAAGACTGGCTAGGCTCGGCAGCCTCCTCTTCCTCTCTGGCGTCTCGGGGACTCTGTATGGCGTCTCTCCATCAGGGTAGTCAGACTTATTAAAAATGGCAGCCCAGGCCTGCAAGAGGCTGGGTAGAAGGCACCAGTCCCCTTAAAGGCCAGACCTACAGGTGTCATAGGGTCCCCGCCATACACTTCTGGTCGCAGAAGTCACTGGTCAGCCCAGAAGGTGTATCAGGATTTGGGGCCCATCTGTAATCTGTTGTAGGAGCATTAGATGCTTTGATGTGTCTTGACTCTTCTCTGTTCATTCATTGAGGTCTGTGGTTTGTGCCATAGAAACCATTTCTTAGATCTGCTATAGAGGAGCTAGGAGGAGAACGAGACAGATACCTGCATCAGCTTTCATTAGCTACCCGCCCCCGTTTCATTTATCTTATAGCAAAATTTACATTATTTTTTTCGTTCCCAGTTGTGAGCACTTGCCTGTTTTTTTTTTTTTTTTTTTTTTTTTTTGGCGGGGGGGTTTTTTTTTTGTTTTTTTTTTTTTCTGAAAAGCCACAGTAACTGTACATGCTGAGCCGGAAATACTCCAGAGGGAGTGAAGAACTTACCGTTATAGAACTTGAGTTATTAGAGATGTCAGCTGTATCAACTAAGTTTACAAATAGGTGGAAACTCCTATGGTATGGACATTTTATATGGCTAGTAAATCTCTTTCAACAGAGGTTCGTATTGAGCAGCCAGATGGATCGTATTCTTAAGCTAATTGAAAGTTTCGCCTGCGTATCCTAGCCCCGTCTTCTGCACCGCCTCTGGCACAGTTTTGTGCTAGAAAATGAATAGGTTCGTCCCACTTTTATTACTTTTCACATGAGAAAAGCCATTGCTCCATTTTATATGTTGTGAATCCTTCAAAATTAGCAGTTGCTGCCAGCCTGTCTTACCTAAAATAACAGATCATTGAAGTTTTATGATATTTCGTTAGACTTGTCTGATTTAGGTACTTTCTTATACTCCCGCTGGCTTATAATAGACTATTACTGCTGTCACAAGAACTAGGGGAGGAGAATAAAGTCTGCACTAGAAATGATCATCTCCAAACCAGTACACTTTCTAAGAGGAGAAAGGTTTGGGATTATCCATCCAGTCCACGGGCAGTGGATTCCCGGAGCGTTAGCTGTGAGGGCTTCTTGCTGCTCACCCCCAATTATCATATAATAAAGAGATCTCTGTCCTTAGGTCAGGCCTCAGGAATTGCAAATGTAGGAATCAAAGTGGTACTTGGGACTCTGCAAAGTGCTGGGAAGAGAAAGCCAAGACTTTGGCATCTGCAGCTGGACAATCAGGGATGGAGTGTTTGAGGCTTTTAGGCATCAAGATTAGATTTTATCCTGTAAAAATGGGGACAAATTTAAATGAAGCGACATAAAGGAGCCTTACTATATTCCTTTTGATCCACATTTCCACCTATGGGGATGTCTCGTTCTGGATTTTATAGGTCCTTGGGCCCCTCCTCTAAATTCTCTGTGACTCTTCAGTTCGGAATCATCTGTTGGTTGCATGAAAATTCAGTACTGTGGTCTTGAATTGCAAAAGAGAGCAAAGTCAGAAGAAAGGGAACTTGTAGATTGACAAAATATTTGTTCTTTCTTTTCAGCATCACAAGTCTAAAGCATTTCAAGCCAATCACAACAACCTGAGTGAGTAGAAATTTCTTAAGGTGTAGCTTGCTGCCTGTAGCTACATCTTAAAGCAGATATTTATGTCATACTTGAAGATGATCTGCCGAGTTTCCTATAAGGTAATAGAATCCTAACTACAGTGGTTCTTTAAGAACCGTTGCAAAAACAATTATAACACAGGGAACCAAGCCTGAAATGTGTCTCCTCTGAAAGCCGAGACACTGAAACGAGGGTCACTTAAGAGTGTGACTGAGACCCGCCTCTGGAATGGCCATCAGCCAGATAGCAGAGATATTTAGAATTTATATGATAGTTCTAATATTTTTACAAAAATGATTTTAAATCATGTGATTTGAAGTTTTAAAAAATGAGCCTGTTTTCTTTTTGGAAAACTGGCCCAATAAAAATAATACTAATATAATTCAATTGTATATGCATGTGCATTGAACGCAGAGTGGTATACTAAAGATAGTTCATGCAAATAACCTTTGTGAGATGTTTGGCTATTTTCTTAATACCTTTTTCATAAATGTATGTTTATAAGTGTATTTACTCATCTGCTATGACTATTAGCTTAGAAGCATTTTGTTGTATCATGGATTCTAAAAAATCTAATCCTTGGCCTAGTAGGCTATGAGAGCTTTTTATTGCTTTGTTTGTATTTTGGCTAAGAAAATTATTTCTTGCACTTTCTATTTATAAAGATGTTATCACACATCACACCCGCTTAGTGAAGCTGTTCTTCAGAGACAGAAAAGAAGATGTAGGTGTTAAAGTGAAATGTATGTTTAAAAGCCTGACGAAAGGAGGGACCTCAGAATAACCACCTTGGCTTGCATCTGCCTGAGAAGAGCGGGGGTACAGCATAAAACTTAGGTTGAAAGCAGCTTCGGGACATGGGCATGTCGTTGCTGCAAGTTGCAATACTGTCGTGAGCTGCCAGCTATGTGTATGTGATTTTATGTATATATGTGAGAAAAAGGTGTCTGATGATGTAGAATATTCTACCTCCCATTAAAGACTGAGCATATTCCAAGGTGGCCCGTAGCGCCTTGGGCAGGAGGCTGGACCCCTCAGCCACTGTCCACCCCGTCCTCTTCTGACTCACTTCAGCAACTCTACCTCCGAGCACTCGGCTGAAGAAAGAGCGTAGCTTTCTGTAGCAAGCAAAGGAAAGTCAGACCCAAAATACAGTCCGCAGTGTCTAGTTCTCCGTGTCCAGTGAAGATGTTCGTTGGGTTTCGTTGCCCACATCAGAGTCAGAATGCCTGAGTTTAGTGCTTTTATCCACTGGTTTGTGTTTGGCAAGAGGAGCTGGTGGGAGTAGAGTCTTCCTGTTGTTTTCAAAGATGCCCCCAACTCCTTTTAGTGATGTGAAAATTTATTTGAATCTTGAGTTGTTTTGTTTTGTTTTCAATTGCCATTCGCAATCCTTTTTTGGGAGACTGGAATATTAACCATATTTTCCTGATAATGAGCCTTCTACCAATATCTTGACGTGGAGGTGTGCGTGACACGGATTTTTGGATGACCTGTTTTGCTTTTTGTCACTCCAAAGAGAGACGTTCCTGTTTTTAATGCCTCCCTTGAATGGTGTCGGTGTCAGGAAATGTCGTTTCAGTAGAAAATGTCACCAGGCAGGCCTCCTAATCCTTCAATCCAGGTGTAGCACTCTCTTGACTGGCTAGCTGTTTGGGGAACGAGTACCCTGAGCCAGGTCAGGTTGCCTGCCTTTGAACCTTTGTTACAGCTGGGGAAGGACGTCTGTCCCTTCAGTGGATACCCTGGAAAGCCTTCTGCCTTTTCATTCTAACGCACTGGCAGGTTGCAAGGTCTAAACAGGGATTCACTGGTGAGGAGTGGAAATGAGAGAGTGATCCGTTTTGCAGACTTTTAGAGGTTGGCATCTCCGTTGTAGGTACTAGCTGATATGTGTTTACTTACCCAGAGATTGGGTCGGGCAAGTAATGATACCAACTGTGTGAAATTTCCAAATAATGAGACAAGCATGACTCACTCATTAGTGATCTCTGCCTGAATACAGTGTGAGTCCTTTAGGGGGATGGACACTAAAATCAGTGTGACTCTGTTCACCACAGCTGTTTTGTTTCTAACAGTAGAATGAGTGTCCGCCTATAAGCCATGCTAATATCCTAGACTCAGGAATTAACTCCTGCTTAGAAGAAAATTCTTCCCTCCAGCTTATCTTTTGTTTGTGCCCAGAGTCTCGTCCTCAGCCTGTCCGCAGCTGCGTCACTATACCACGTGCTGAAGGCACAGTCTGACCTAAATCAGTAATCGACAGTTGGCGGTATGGTCTGGTGCAGCTAAAGTGATTCATATAAAACGAAACAAAAAAGTGAGAAATGCCTAGGTGATTTCTTTGAGGTATGTCATATCTGTGGATCTGAGAAGCATGGAGTCCTACCCTCCTTCCCTCTGGCCCGGGTGCTCGCCATTACACAGCCAGCCGCCCTGGGCCAGAAGGCCTCCGTATCGGCTGCACATTATGGTCATCTGGGGCATTTGAACAGCTACTGATGTTCACGTTTTAATTGGTCCTCTTTGCAACCTGGACGTAAAAAGCTCTGCAGATAATTCTAATGGACGGCCAAGGCTGAGAATCACTGTCTAGCTAATCCTGAGTGGTTGGTCTTTGGTAGGATCACCTCAGTCTGGTTGTTCTTCTCGTAAGGTGCCTTTATTGATATCCCAGGCACGGCTCAGAGTTTAAAGCTTACAGTAGGCCAGGGCTCAGGTGGTAAAATGATCACCCATTCGTCCTCAGGGTAATTCTAGAGAGAGATGCTGCCATCCATCCAGTTTCCTCTCTATACCAAATACAAAGTCCACGGCCATGGCACCCTGAATGTGCCCGATCGTGTCTGATCTCGGAAGCTAAGCAGGGTCGGGCATGGTTAGTAATTGGATGGGAGACCACCTAGGAAGACCAGGTGCTGTAGGTTTGAAAAAAAAAA
>NW_011888846.1:6360960-6376385 GCF_000151845.1 Pteropus vampyrus | reverse complement strand
GGGTGACGACCGTCCCCCATCTACCTGTCCCTGGCGCTGTGCCTTCCCACTGGTCACTGTGAAAAGCAGATCACACTGGACTCAGAGGCCAGAACCCAGGACACTATTCCCCTCCTCATCCCGAGCCCATCACTTCTTCATACAGCTAATAATGTAGCATCAGCTTCTCTCTGGATAGCTCTTGGGTTTGTCCCCCAAGAAACAGTAAAGCATTTAAAGGAAAATAGTCAGTGGTAGCCATCAAATAAAGAGCTTATCGGGAAATGTCACTTCCCCTCAGCTGAAATTGATGACCGCAAACATTGACGGTGCCCCCTCTGCCTGAGTTTTTAAAGGCTGCCATATTTATAAGCAACAAACTTGTCTAACATTTTTTCATAACTTGCTAATCAAGGATTCATATTAAAACAGACAATCAGTTTCTGAAATGTTCTCCCTCAAAGGGGTTGAGATCGTTTTTAACTACAAGAACCTACCAGTCTGTTTTTTCCCTTTGAAAAAACTAACGTTAGAGGTTTGTGTCTTTCATCTGCAGCGATTACTCCGATCGCTTTGAGATGCCTCAGAAAAGTCAGTGAGCCAGGCTGGCGCCCGTGCACCTCTGGGGATGCTGGGCTGGGTTTGTACACCTTATATCCTTAGAGAATATCTGTTTTTATTATAACCTTAATTATAAATACCTATATATAGGAATAGGACTTTCTCTCACCCCACTCTCCTTTAATCATTATCACTTAAGTGTAAACCACACCTCCCCCCACCCTCTTTTACTGAAAAAATGCACTTTAATTCCTAAGGAGAGTGGCTGTTCCTGGCCGGGGAGCCAGGCGACTTCAGGAGGAGAGCTGAGGAGGGAGAGCTCTTGCCAGACCTGTGAAATTAACCAAATTCCTTAAACATACAAATAATAGCATCCATTTTAAGCTGCCCCCAGCCCCTTCCAAAAGGGTGTTCGGGGGGTGGGGGAAACAACCAAAATGAAAAAGTTCAGAATGCCTACTCTGATTTTAGAAGTTTCACTAGGGAAAATACCCAATATTATTTTCTCGGCTACTAAATGGTCAGAAACTTCAGGATTTTGTGGTAGGCTGAGTTTTGTTTTGTTTTTTTTTTTTTTAAGGGAAAACACAAAGGCTATACGATATGAGCCTAGTTTGTGTCATCTCTAAGCATCAGATTTGTTCTCACCCCTAATTTGACAGGTGTTCTCAGTCTCTCCTCCTGTAGATTCTGCCCTTCCCCTGATGACAAGCCAATAGTTCTTGGGGTTGCATGTCTCCTAGAGCCCCAGCCCTGTTGTGTCGGGGGAGGGGGGAGGGCAGGAGGGTGGGCGGAGATGGGGGCTGGGGGAGGGAGATTCGGAGAAAGAGTGATGATAAGGGTTTATATAAACATATTTAAAGCAGCTTAGCAAAAGCTTTCTCATTGAACAGCTTTAAGAACAATGTGAATGAAATCTTAGCAACTCGGTTAGTAATCTGAAAAGTCTATTAATGTATACTTGAAATTCTGTTTGTATAAAAATACATTTTCCTCTTTATTTTAACACTGTGTAAAACAACATTATGCATGTGTGTGGTTTGAGAATTAAATGGTTTAATACTCAAATTTGAATCTCTGTCTTTTCTGTACATAGAGATTAATTTATTTTAGATTTTTGGATTGTTTTAGTATGATGGAGCTCTCACTCCCCCTGCCCTTTCCAGATGCCTGCCATCTTTCAAGACGATGCAGTGACACATCTCCCTCCTAGGATGCGTTCACTGGGAGAGAGCAATGGAAAGCATCCTTTACCAAAGCCCAGTAGCACGTCTATCCGTTTCTCCCTCGTCTTCGTCTCAGGTGGTACTGTCCATTCATAATTGTGAGATGGGAGGAATTGTGTTTATTTTCACCTCTATTCACAAACCAACATAGGAAGAGGCGCGAAGAATAAGAACGCGTTACTTAACACAAGGGTTGGCGACTCTGCCCATGAAGATAATCGTGTTCAGAGCGACTTCCCTTATAAGAACCAGGAAGGGCCTGTTGGCCTTGAAGGTCACCCTGTTGTGGTTCAGCGAGCGGCCGGCGATGGCGATGGCCGTGCTGGCTGCTGCTTCGCTGCCTTCCTCGTTTACCTGTGGGCGAGATGGGAAGCAGACAGCCGCATCAGCTACTGTGCGGTCATTATGTGCAGGTGAACCCTCCACAGACAGCGATTCCTCAAATGCTGTTTGTTATCCAGTAGAAAGTACACTTGGGTCAGGTCTCTCTGGAGCCCTGCTGTTACTCGTTCATCCATCCAGTGAGTATTGACGTAAGCACACGTATTCAGATAAGCGCCGAACCAGAAATCTGTATGTTTACCGGGTGGTCACGTTTCTGGCTGGCACCATCGTACGTGGTATTACAAGAGGATTGTTTTGTACTTGATGCCAAAAGAGATTGCGACTCAAGATCAGAGCCCTGATAGTTCCACTCTCAGAGCGTCAAGATCCCACACACGACCACCCCAAGCAGCCACTCAGGGCCCACCCAGGGCCTGTGAAAAGGGGAGGGTACTCTGGATGGATGAGGATTTCTGGGAGTAACAGACTGAAACAATGGTATCTGCCGAGAAGCAGAACCACCGTGGGGCTGGAGGCGGACACCGTCAGAAAATTGTACTTGGGGACTCAGAGTATCACCGAAACTGTCCCAGCCTCTCAATGAAAGCACCTCAGATCCCTGAGCTTTGTGGGTTGAGAGCGTTCTCTCCCTCCCCCCAGCTCTCACTCCCTCCTCTTTTACCCCTCCCCCAGCTCCCCAAACTACCTATTTCCTGATCATTCTAGGACGAAATGTATGAGCAGTCTGGAGCTTGTATAAGACCAGGATTCTTTTATTCAAATCAGATTCTAGTCTTCAGTGGCTTCCCAGGAGACCTCCATTCAGTCGGGGTCCTATGTATCGGGCTCCCAAGGTTTTCAAGGAAAATAACTTTGTTTCCTGAGCCATGGAGGAGGCTGGCATCACTGCTCCAATGGCTAAAGAGAATCCAGACCTTGGCTTCTCCCTCATGGTAACTCAAAGCCCTCGAGGGGCTGGGAGTTGACCATGTCTGTCCGGGGTCCTTGGGAGAGGATTTTCCGTCATAGTATCCCGAGGACTCATCTTCTCTTAGTCTAAGTGTTCTTTTCTCCATCATCCATGACAGTCATGTTATTTTTATTTCCAAAACCATTAAACTAGTACTTGTGTGAGATGCCTTGTTCCGATCGCAGTATCTAAGTTCCATCCCTCTCCTTCTGCTGTTGTCCTGTGGGTTACATGTCCACATCGAGGACTTCGGCACCTGGCCCGTAGCCTCGCTGTCCCCTCTAACGCCTGCTGTTATTTGACCTCGGCGATTAAAATACCTCAGTGGACCAGTCAACACCCTAAGCTCCCATTTCACTGATCTCATCAGACCCCAGGAGCATTACCTTCAACTCCTTCAGCAAAACGGTCCGTGGCCACGCCCCACACACGCCCCGCAACTGCTCTGCCTCTGCAGTTACGATCTCGCCATCACTCAGACTATCACCTTCTGGTTTTTCAAGTGATGGCAGGTGCTCACTCCCATTACAATTAATCTGACACCCTCTTGTCCTCTGACACCTCCACGCTCCCCCTAACGACACGCTTCCCACCGTGACTCTGCGGCCACGTTCATGAGCCCCGTGCTCCGAAACCTCTCCCACCACGACCTTCGCCATCTCCTCAATCCCGCGACCTCTCTGGCCCGGCTCATCCCCCTCACCGCCTGGTTCCCCGAAGAGTGGTCTCCACAAGTGGTTTCCAGACCCGGCTGTGCATCGAAAATCCCTTGAGGAGCTTGGAAATTATATGGATTCTCAGGCCCCATCCTGGACTCGCCAGGAGTCGAGCCCACAAATAACCGATGCGCTCGGTCCACAGTTCAGGACCCGTTGGAGAACCGGAGGTTCCGCAGGCTTCCCGTGGCTGTCACGCTAGTAAAGGGGTTCCCCAGCACCTCAGCTGGAGCGACACGGCGAAGCAAGAAGTCATGGAACCGCTTTCCTCAGTGCGGACCTTCTCGAGACTTCCGCGTGCCAGCGTGCATTCGTGCTCAATTCCCCGAGAAGCGGGCGTCGTTTACGTAACCACCTCGCTTTTGGTTACGTGCAGTGCAGTCCAGAGCTTCAGTTCTCTGCGACACACTTTAGGCCACAGCCCGCTCTCACCAAGTCCCCTCCTCGCCTTCTGTTTGTTCCTCAGCCACGGAGGCGGGCGTGTGCCCCCGCTACCTCGCCTGCCCAAATTCCTCAGGGAGACGGAACCCATGGTCACATTGCAGCCTGAAGAGATCCTTTCCATTTTCTTAAAATTTCTCCCTGGGTTTCCATGAGCTCCACTCCCCTCCTCCGAGTTCCTTCTCGGGGGGCCTTTGCTGGCTCCGCTTCCTGTGCCACCTTCCCCCTCGTGTGTGTGTCCCCGCTTGACCTGCTCAGGAGAGGTGGCGGGCGGGAGGGAGGGACAGTCCGACCCCGAGGGCTCGGGGTAGGGCTGTACTGTGGCAGGCCTCACAGAGGACGGGGTGCCAGCTTTGAGGTTTGAGGGTCCCTGGAAGCAGGGCTTTTCCACGTTCGTCTCCCGCTAGTCACACGTCTGCTGTCTACACCACGAGAAGTAGCAGAGCAAGAACTCCAGAGGTACAAGTCCCATGAGATGACGGGGTATGAATAATGACGCGGCACGGGAAATGAAGGCAGCAGCCGAAGAAAGCAACAGGCGGTTACTCACCTCAAGAAACGCCTTGTGGAACGCGTCGGAGACGAAGAGGTCATTTCGGCCTTCGGCGACAATACCTGTGAGGAAGCCCGGAGAAGGTCCGTGAGACGGGGAGCCGGCTCGAGTTTGAAAACTAGGAAGAAATCCTGGACCCTCACCTCACGATACCCCCCCAATAAAATCATGTGCAAATGAATAAAGTCCTTTGGGCTTATTCGGTCTGGCTCCTGTGGATTGAATCTTGTGCTTCGGCTGGGGGACAGGGGACTCCGTTCTTACAGAAAAATTCCATTCGATAAGTGTTTGGCAACATTTTTAAGAGAGGGATTGTTTTTTAGACTTGGCTTAAAGACAGCCCCTCGAGGTAAATCCCATTGCCTAACACTGGAAACTTCTTTTCGAGAAAGGTATTTTGATATATATTTTTAAAGGATAGTGGGCTGGAGGAAGCAAACCGACCGAATACCGTTACTGAAGTGTCACAACTAGGAAAAGTTTGGCCGTCCCCGTCCAGGTGACCACGGGGAAACACGCGAGCCCTTGGGAATGTCCACAGGGGCTATTAAATGTCGGCTACGCCTATGTGAGACCCCAGCCGTCCCCAGCTCTTAATCACATCTGCTCCGAATCCCGACGCTTTTTCAGATTCTTCTTTACCTAGTCCCCTGTCCTCTGTCAGTGACAGACTCAAAGGGGTCCCGAGCCCACTGAGCCCGTGGAGATTCTGGAAAAAATCCCCTTTTCCAGAGAACTGAGACCCTGGGAGGGACAGGGAGTTCCCTGAGTTAGCGGTAAACTGGGGGTCACGTCGGGTGTCCTGACTCGTGGCCCTTCCCCCTCTCTCTCCGACTCCTGCGCCTTCGGACAGACCGCCTCGGGGGCAGAGGGAAGGAGGGCTCCGTCCACGCACCCGGGAGCTTGGCCTTCTCCGGGCTGAACAGGTCCACGAGGCCCATGTCTTGCAGCTGCTCCTTCACGCTGAAGCTGTCCTCGATGCGGAAGCGGGGCACGTGGGCCACCAGCAGCGTCTCTGCCAGCTGGTCCAGCCACTCCTGCAGCACCTCCGGGGTCAGTTCCCGCTCCACCTTGGCCAGGCTCTTCTCAGGCTTCGGCAGGATGAGCGTCATGGCGATGTCGTCGCCCTTGAAGGGCAATTCGAGCACCTGGGTGCCTTCCGCCACACGCCGATAGCGGAACTTGCCTTCCTGGTACATCATGGGCGCTTGGCAGTCCTCCTTGTCAACTCTGTTGAAGGATTCCAACCTCGTGTTCTCAGGGCTGAACTTGGACTTCCACAGGCCCTGGAAGAAGACAGGTGGGAGGATCGCAAAGCGAGGAGACCAGAAACATCTCTGGGAGAGGACTGACCCGGCATATGCACGTTGTTACGTTAATATGTGAGCATAACTGGGGGGGGGGAACGAGACTAGTGGGGTACGCACGGAAAGGTAACGACGGCTGTCAGCGATGGAGCCGTGAGCGCTTCTGTTCTGTGACCTTTCCAGGTTTTCAGCACTGACTGTCTGCCTGCTTTCATAATAAACTTAAAAACTGAAACCAAGAACAACGTACTGGCCTCCTCACGAGTCTCTTCTTGAGTTTAAATTTAATTGCCTTTTGCTTCCTGCCTCCCATTGGCCTCTTCCTCCAAGGCCATCCTCCAAGGTATGGGTCTCTGCCCCTGATGAATGAGGGCCACACATAGGTAATAGCCCCCCGGGGGGGGGGGCGCATCTGGCAGCCCTACCAGATGGGGGGGCCACAAGACACGCCTTTGAAATTTGAGTTGTAATTACCATTCCTAGTTACCTTCTGGCTCTTCGATTTGGGGACAAGACATTTAACTCTTCGTCCGTACACTGAGGAGCTGGTGATTACTATGTCAGTAGGCTGCTCACTGCGTGCCAGGCACACTCTAAGCATTTCACATGCATTTAGTGCATCAGCCCCTTCCATAACTCCGTGAGGCAGGTGTCATTACTGCCATTTTATAGCTGCAGAAATTAGGGCATAGAAAGGTCTCAGGTAATTAACCCAAGTCCACACAGTCAGGAAAGGAAGGGTCTGGATTTGAGCTAAGTAACCTGTCTGAGGGCCCAAGGTCTCATTTGCGACAGTAGTTGGGTCAGGAGGGCTGATAAGTGACCATAAAGCGCGATGCGTGCTGTGGAAACGCAGCCCCCACCACTCTCGGGGACAGAAAAGCCCCAGGGGACAGAGCGGTGGGCCACAGCAGTGACTGGCTAAATCCTGGGCCCTGCGTAAGGCGGGGGATGTGTATGGGGCACGACCCAGGATGGGCGATTGTGCCACAAATCCACCCGCCTTAAAGTGGCGGCCCACCTGACTCAGTCAGCTGTTTATTCTCAGTGTCCTCTGCCTCATCCTCCTTCCTAAATGGAATCAAATTGGAAGTCTTTAGAACTCGACTCAGAACGACATGGCCATCTGTGTGGTCAAACCACAGGGCCCCTGCAAGATCGAGGTCCATGTGGCACCTGGAGGGTCAGAAGCCTCAGGCGAGGGGAACTTTAGTCACTGTAGAAGCTGCTCCAGATGATGGAGAAAATCCCATCACTGAGGATTGTCGATAGACTCTGTCATTCTGTTCCAGATTTCAAAATGGAGGTAACTGGACGGCAGAACTTATCACACATACGTGAGAATTTATCACCACTCACACCTTGTTGCCAGGCACGCTGGCTTTGTGAAGTATACACGCTGCCTTGGGCCCAGAGGACTGCCAGCGCCCCTGGACCTCAGCCCAGCAGCCATAGCCCTGGACCTAGTTCTAGACCCTCAGCGAATTTGAATTTCTGCCCCGACCACGCATTTACCATCTCTCAGAAGGGATCAACATACACACGCCCAACGGTGTGAAAGAGGGTGAGCTGGGCGAGAAGTCTGGGGCTTCGCGAGGGCCGAGGAGTGAGTACCTTGAAGTAAATGGTGTTGACCAGCACCAGAACAGTGAGCTCGTTGATGGCATCCCGGGGAATGACGTCGGTGATACGCCCTTCGGTCTTGTTGGATATCCACTGGTTGATGGTCACTCTGGACGACTCCGCGTTTTCCTGGGGAGAACAGGGAACGAACCCGCCCACTGTGCTGCTCAGCCGGCTTCTCCGCTTCCGCACGCGGCACAGCTTGTCATCCGCCCTCCCTCTGCTCTGCCTTTGCCTGCCATTTGGTGACGCCACCACTGTAACCCAGACAGGGAAGCTCACACACCTCGGGAGTGCCACGAACTCAGAGTCCAGGTTTCCAGCCCCTGGACAGGAAGAACTCCGAGGTCAAGGACGATGTCTGCAACTCACCTTAAAGTCCAGGGGCTGGAGCTTAGCTCCATAGACCAACTCGCTGATGTCCTGATAGGTCTCGTTGAAAGTAAGGGATTTGTCCCCAAACAGGCGGTTGGCTGAGACCAGCTCGGAGGACTTGTTGGCTTTTCGATAGAGTCGGCAGTTCAGTTTGGCAAAGAAAAAGTGGATCTGATCAGACGTCTTCTCAGAGATGGTATCAAACTTAAAGACCTGTAGAAGCCAGAAGAAAGCGGTGGTGGGTCTATGCAGCTCCTCGGCTGCCGGGAGCGGCCGGCACAGGGCCCTCAGCCCCTGGGCCCTCAGCCTCTTCACTTGTGACCCGGCAGAGCGCGGATGCTCAGCTCAAGGTCTCTACGGAAAAGAATGCAGAAAAGAAGGAGGAGGAGGAGAAAGAGAAACACAAAGAGATTGGGGAGCTATGGAACGTCTCTAAAAGGCTCTAGACCGAGACACGGCCGGGAGGCTGGGCAGAGGGCTGTGGTCATACCTCCATCAGCTGCTTGAGGGTGTTGTTGCAGGCGCCCAGCTTGGTCATAGCGAAAGCTGTGGAGATACTCAGGGGCGACAGGAAAATGTTGTCATTGTCGTTCTTAGAGTCTGCAAGGTGCTGGTAGAAGGTGGTGGCAAAGTGGGAATTGGCCTTAGACAATTCCCAGACCCGCCGGTTGGTGGCCTCGGGGACCTTCTGGTCTGAGCCCTCATCCTCAGTCGCCTTCTTCTCTGGGGAACGGTAAATGCACATGGGATTCACAGGGATGTCCCGCGGCTTGGCTGTGCAGATGTCCTCCACAGGGTGCCAGTGACAGGTCACACAGCCCCAGAGGCCAAAGAGCAGCAAGGAGAGAAGGTGTGCCCTCCTGCAAGGGGACAGAAAGCCGAGTTAAGCTAGGCTGGGAGGACCCTGTTCCCACCGCCCATCCCAGACTTGCCCCAGTAAAGCACAGGGCACCTGCCCACCCGGTGTGGCCTTGCTCTCTGTGAAGCACGAGGGCCCAGGACAAGTCCGGTCCTGGACTCTTTGCACAAGGATCGTTGAAATTAGAATCAGCTACTGAAGCAACTGTTGGTTAGTAGAAGTATTGTGTGTCCGAGGCCCGTGCTGAGAGAAATAAAGAATGCAGACTCCTCGTTGGTGAGGTGGGACCCGCACCCGTGGAATATAGGCGGGCATCTCGGTCCCCGTGAAGAGCGAGGACAGAGGAGGAGCCACTGACAGAGCTGTTGAGGGAAAGCCTCAGAAATGGATGGACTTGAACCCGGATGTGAAAGGGTTGGAAGGATTTCAGCTGATCGGCAGAGAGGTTTCAGCAACGCAGGAGGGTGCGGGGTGAGCGGGCGAAGGCGCTGTCTGTGTGCTGAAGACCACGTCTCTGGCCCCAGCCCCAGCCCGTCCACCGAGGTCCAGACCCGTTGTTTGCTGGACAGTCCCACCCGGATGTCCCGCAGATTCCGTTATGAGATGACGACCAAGCCGAACTCGTAACTCTCCCTCCCCGCACCTGCTGCTTCTGCCCGGTCCTCCGCCTCAGCGGATGGGACCCTCATGCCAGAGAGCGGGGGCCACCCCGATTCCTCCCTAGGTTCGATCGCTCTGTTTCCTTCCTCTCTCACTGCCTTAGTTCATTTTCCGTTGTCTGGGAATTTTAATAGCTTCCAACATGGGTACACAAAGGGTAAATGAAACAAATTTTACTTAAAAAAAAAATGAGATCGTGAGATTGGCAAATGACGAGAATTGAGACGCCCAAGTAAGCAAACCAAGGGATAAAACTGTCTACTATTTTGTGGATAAGACGGGGGGCCAGGGGCTTCCTTGGCTGACTTAGGTCTCTGGGTCTGTATGTGGGTCTCCTCCCGGCAGGAAAAGACAGGCTCGCAGTGCAGACAGGATTTGCCGAGGATGCCGCCTGGGCAAGGTGGGGCCGGTTGGCATCAGGGGCAGCTGGGGGGCACTTGGCTTCTCGCGTGACCTGAGGCTGGCTCTGCAGCCCTGTTGGGAACAGAGGCCCCGAGCCGGAGAGGAGGAGGCAGGCTGAGGAAGCAGAGACCGAGGATCTTGCCATTCATCTCTCCTCTTGCTGCCTTCTGTTTCGCATTTTGTCCCCAGCTGCCTCTGAAAATACGAGTGGAGGCCGACGGGGCCCGGAGCTCTGTCAAGCACAAAGAAAAGCCAAGGCAGGGCGCCCCGGCCTCGCTCCTAGCTTCCCGCAGCACCCCAGACCGAGGAGCGAGTGTGTGCGGTGTCGGTGTCGATGGAGGGAGGGCCACAGTCCTTTTGTCAAAGGTCGCCGAGATCTTAGGCGGGCAGAGGGGCAACCGAGCAGAGGAACAGCGAAAAGGCCGTGAGGGGCCGTCACAGATTAAATCCGCCCTCGTTCCAGACGTGGGCCAGGCCTGGAAGTCCCCTCAGGGTCTCCTGGGCCAGTGAGGGCTGGCGCCGGCACGGCATCTTCACACAAGGGAAGGAAGACGTCCCCTTGGTTTCTTGGGGTAAAGACCCAAGGTGCGGCCTAGGGAAAGGCCTCACCCCAGACGAGGCAGGAGCGGGGGGCGCTGGCAGTGATGTCCTCCAGACAAGCTCCCTTTGCCGTGAGCCCCAGGGAGAGGGCCTGGGCTGGGAGCTGCCGAGCTCATCCTCACGAGCCAGAAAACCCAGGAGGGCTTGTGCAGGGTGAGCTCGCCCCTCTCACCTCTTTCCAGCAGCTGCAGTCCCTCTCCCACTGGGAACCATGGTCGCTGATGTCCCACGGGCTGGCTGGCGGGCGGGCGGGCGGAGATAGTGAGGCCCCAGGCGATCCCTCAGAACTGGCCCTCTCCTCTGCCTGCGGCTCCGGAGGCTGTGGGGGGGCCGTGGGGAGAGGAGGACTGAGGTCAAAGGCTGACGACCAGCTCCCAGGGTTAAGCAAAGCGTGGAGCCCAGTGTTGTTTAATTAGTGGAGAAGTTTTAAAGTTCAGTCAAGCCCAGGGGCGGCAAGGCCCACCCACCTTTACGACCCAGAGCCCCTCACTCTTCTTCATCTTTCTGGGAAGGAAAAAAGAGAACAAATTCAAACCTGGTCAGAAAATGCCTGACTGACAAGTCTGTCTGTAGGGGTTTTTTTTGTTTTTTTTTTTGTTTTTGTTTTTAACCTGGTTAACCAAGCCAGGAGGTAGAAAAGAGGTGAGTATAACTAGCCTTGTTCAATGTCCGCAAACTTCTAGCCCTGTACGTGCTCAGGGTACAGGTTTCTTTAGGGAAAAAGAGTCCATAGTATCTAGTCAGAGTGGGGAGAAGAGGAATTTTCTGGAATGAAGTACTACCCTCAGGCCTCTAAGAGCCAGCACATCTGTGATTCAGACCAGGACGCACAGCGGTTACCTCAGTGGTCCACAGACGGACCCCTTCCCCACTCAGCCCTGCAGTGAGGGGAGGGGGCACGAGAGCAGGGCCAAGGACGTCTCTCAGGTGGACGAGCTGGCTGGCAGGGACTCGACACAGTTCTACTGGGGACCAGGAGACAGTGTGGGGCAGGTAAGAACATACAACTGCCGAACTACTTCTTCAAAAGCAAACAAACCAAGTCAGGGGAGCCTGCACGGGTGTGAACGAGATCGCCCACTGGAACCAGACTTGCAACAGCAAAAGATTAGGAACAACTCCCATCTCTAGGAGACTGGTTCAGTCCACCAAGGTGCATGGCACACCGCAAAGCCATGCCGAGAAGGACAAGGCCCCTCTCTGTGCTGACAGGGAGGACCTCCAGGACAATCAAGTGGGAAGAGGCAGGCGGCTGAGCAGTGTTTCCAGCACGTCACCTTTTGTGTCACGAAGCGGGGATGTGGGGTGACAGATGGACACACGGGCTGGGGGGAGCCGTGGCGATAGGAACCTTCGCACTTAGTTCTCTAGTCGGGAATTCGTCAGTGCACCGCCCATTTGAGACGGACTCGGCCTCGTGAGCAAGAAGCATATCGGTGTTGTAGTCCGCAGCAGCTTGGGGACAGGGGCATCCAGGGCACGATGGAGGTGGTGGCAGCACCAGAGAGGAACTGGAAGCAGCCGAGCCCCTGGTTGGTGAGGAAGGAGAAAAGGAGGGTGAGAAAAGCCCAGTTGGTGGACCTGCCTGGCAAATTCAAACGACTGCATAACATTCCACTGTCTATAATTCAACTGTTACTTTACGTTCACTTAGATCAAATTCTTTAAATCTTTGAGTAAGATAATAGTAACAGGTGCCATTTTAAATACTTACTATACATATATATGTTTATATAGAAAAAACCAGTTATAGAATGCTATAATATGTAAAGAATTTATTAATAAAGATAATATGACATTTTTGTTGTACTTTGAAATACTGATTTATTTACTTAAATTAGTTTCAAGTATACAGTACATTGGTTAGACATCTATATAGTTCATAAAACGATCCCCCCAATTGCTCCCTCCCTCCCCTGGCCCTCCACCTAGCCATCGTATTAATGCCAACTACATTCCCTCTGCCGTGCCCCCCATCCCCGTGACCAAATGTCAACTACTAATGTATACTTCTTTAACCCTTCACCCCATTCTCCCGGCCCCCAACCCCCTTCCCCTCTGTCCGTCACCAAATTGTCTACTATATTTGTGAGTCTGTTTTTGATTAGTTTGTTCTTTTTGTTCCTTAGATACTGCATATAAGTGAAATCATATGATATTTATCTTTCTCTGACTTATTTCACTCAGCATAATAATCTCTAGGTCCATCCATATACGTACTCTTAAATGATATGTAAGCGTGGATAAAATCATGAGAAAGCCTCGTCAGAATGGCTAGTGCTCTGTCTGGAATTTCTAATACCCCAAATGACAGGGAAGATCACAGGACGCCTGGAGTGAAGCCCACACTTTGCCACATCATCATCAGCTGTGTAGTGTTGGTTGTGCTGATCAGCCTTTCTCAGGGGCAGATATTTTAATTCTCTAAATGGGGATAGAATACTGATTTCTTGGGATTTTTAAGGATTAAAGATCATCGATAGGTCTGTTGTGACATAGTCAATACAGTTACATTTCCTCCTGGGGACACGGCTAAATTCTATTTTACAGTCGAGGTAGGGACATACGATTAAATGCTGGGCAGTGGGATGCTGTGGAAATGATGTATGCCATTTTCCGGTAGATTGTCCCAAAACGTCCTCCACTGTCCCCAAGCTCTGTCTCCCATGCTCAGGCTGAAGAACACAGAGTATTCACCAACCAGCCAACCTGGCCGCTGGACTGCTGTGCCCAGAGACCCTCGCTGGCTCTGGAGGGAACGTGAACCGGACCGTGGCGATGGGCGCGCAGACGCTGGCCGAGCCTGCGAAACGGTCCAGCGATGCTGCTGCGGTTCCTTTCCCATCACTGTCTGGCAGCTTCTGAGGAGCACGCGAAGTCTGATAACCCAGCTGCTGCTCGATCCGATTTAATCCATTTATTTATTCAGCATTTACGGCCCCCAGGACTGTTTTAGACACTGGGAATAGAATAGTAAAGTCAACGTGGTCCCTGCCTTGCTGTAGCAAATATTCTAGTGAGTGAAATAAACGAGCTCATTTACGTACACGTGCGCACACACAGATATGCATATGTATGCTTTTTAAAAAAACTCACTATATTATCACGATCCACGCTAAGTGCTTTGCAGGCATTAGCTTACATAATTCTCTTGTCAGCTTTACCAGCTCAGTTTACAGATGAGAAAAACGCTGCTCACGAGGGTTAGGAACTTGCCCTGACTTACAGAGGCGAGATGCGAACCCTCGTCTGCCTGGCTCACCTACGCGCTCACCTACGCGACAGCCATGAGTAAACCTTTCCATGTCTTCCCAGGCGGGAACACACTGCCTGGTTGCTTTTCCTGGGGCAGGGTATGACACGACATCGCCTGGTCTTCTTCTCTGGATAGTCTCTGTCAAGTTTGTCCGTGATCCCCTTAAGCCAGAGCCCTGAAGGGGCCCTGAAGGTCCCCTGGGACTGGCATCTTTTCCTCTGGTCGCCTGCGTCTTACTGGAAAACATTGGTCTCTGACGCACACTCCACACCGGGGTCTCGCTTGCTCTGCCGACGTCCTTGCCACCGGCCCAGCCTCTGGTTCTCGCTGCTCACAGCTCCCCTTGCCTTTCACTGTCTAGATTCTGATGCCGCAAATCCCCTTCCTCTCGACACATCTTAGACTGGTTTGATGAGGAAAAGAAACAAGAGCTTGTAAGCAGGGCGAACTAACCTGGGTGCATGTGCCTGCCCGTCGCTCTCCCCGGCCCCCAATCCTGTAAAGTGTTTTAATAATCATGTCTACTTAAATATCTAAAAGCGTATTTAAATTGAATTCTTCATGGAAACGTCTAACCATTTCTGGAACTGGAGACAGACTTAAGAACTTCGAGCAGGTAAATATCAGTTTGTGAAAAGGATGTCTCCCTTCCGTGTGCCATGATTCTACTCCCCCGTGTTGGCACCCGGGGCCTCCCTGCTCCACCGCAGTCGGGTGGGTGCGAGGAGCCTCCGATCACCCTTCTGTTTCAATACTTCAAGGTAAGGAACAAAAGAAAACTCCCTCCCTTCCCAGGCTGACTCCAGTCTCAGCAGTAACTCTTCTGAGCAGGTGGGTCAGCTGGTCCCTGTTCTATTCTCTTCTCTGGATCCAGGAGTGAGACCTTGGCGGGGGGCAAACAGCAGAGCGTTACTGAGTAACCCGAAGCCTAACCCTTCCGCGGAAACTTGGCAAAGCATCTCGCGCAAAACCAGAGTTGTCCCCGCCTCTCCCAGGTTTCCGGTTTAGTAAGGTGGGATGGCATTTAAATTAAGGGGAAATACAGTTTATCAAAATAAATCCTGCGTTATCGTTTGGCAGCTTTCAGGGGCGACTCTCGAAGCATCTCGCTGGAACGTGGCCAAGTTCTCACAACCGTTAGAAAGTTCGATTCTGGATTCAGGGAAACCAAAGCGAGACAAATATTTACTGAACACGCGCAGGGCTCATGCGACTCGGTCTCGGATGTACCAGGTCCTCAATAAATATTTGTGTTTGAAGAAACCCAGCTTCGGAGAAGTTTTGCTGACTTATTAACAAGAAAATACTTCGAATTCCTCCCCAGTGGAAAG
Organism: Pteropus vampyrus; assembly: GCF_000151845.1. Taxonomy (NCBI): domain Eukaryota; kingdom Metazoa; phylum Chordata; class Mammalia; order Chiroptera; family Pteropodidae; genus Pteropus; species Pteropus vampyrus. The sequence goes on along the minus strand of NW_011888846.1, from coordinate 6,361,202 downwards.
TTATCAAGTGAAGTAAAAACGCTTACTTATTCAGAGGCATCGACGCCTTGTCCAGACAGAAACGCTGGGCAGGGGTCTGCTCGAGAGGCTGAGCAAGAGAGAGCTGCACGGAGGCAAAGCTCGTCGCTTGGACATTAGTTCAGGAAGTGGCAGGTGGTGAAGGAGAAAGGGAGAGGGGAGAGGACAGGGTGCGGAGGCAGAGGTGCTGGGGGACGAGCTCCCCGGGCACAGGGCAGACGGGC
>NW_011888846.1:6358681-6359665 GCF_000151845.1 Pteropus vampyrus | reverse complement strand
TTTCATGACGGTGTCCCTGCACCCAGGCCGAGGCCTCCGCTCCCCGCCTCATTCGCCATACGAACCCTTTGTCCCTTCAGGAGCCACTCTCTGGGGATGGCAGCTTGCCCGAATCCCCTTACCTCCTTCCGGCAGTCCCCAGGTAGTGCCGACGTCATACATTTCATCTGAAATAAAAGTTTAAGTCTGATTGGCTGGAGCTTTCTGTTAAAATGGCCTATCACGCAGACTCTTCTCAAAAGTGTGGTCTTCAGACAGACAGTACTGGCGAAAGCTGGGGGCCTGTTAGATGGCCTCTGGCCCCCTCCGGGCCCCTGGGACAGTAACCTCACCTGCACCAGAGCCCTGGTGAACTGCACGCACATTAAGCTTGAGGACAGAAAAGTGAGCCAATAGGGTGACTAAAGAGGCACAAATCTGATGCTTCGTCTCCCTGCTTACAGCCCTTCCTAGGAGTCTATTTACTTTCAGAGTAAAATCCAGCACTGCAGCATGGCCCAGGCCTCTGTGATCTGGCTCTGCTTCATCATAGGCCACTGTCCCCCTCCGTCCACGCCAACCTGTGACCTTCCAGGTCCCCCAACACGGGTTCTCTCTTCATTCACAGAGTTCACACGCCGTTTCCTCTGGCCGTGAGCCTGTCCCCAACGTCCCACCTCTGCTGCTCACCTAGTCTTACCTTCAGGGCCACCTCCTCAGGAAGCCCGTGGTGGCCTCCAGGCAGGCCTGGGTCTTCTGTGTCCTCTCCCAGCTCCTTGCTCTCCTCTTGGGGACAGCTGTGGTTGAGGGATTCCTCGGGAGTTCGTCTAGCGTGTGGCAGATGATTGTTACCTACCGCTCAACTGTGTGCATGTCACATTAGGTGACTGGAGTCTACACCCGAGGGGAGAGGCAGCCCCTCTGTCCTCTGCGGTATTGCGCCCACAGGGAGCACTCAGGACACCACTTCAGTGACACCATAGTGGGTGTCCCGTGAGCAGTTAC
>NW_011888846.1:6319012-6353156 GCF_000151845.1 Pteropus vampyrus | reverse complement strand
GCTGGGCAGGGGTCTGCTCGAGAGGCTGAGCAAGAGAGAGCTGCACGGAGGCAAAGCTCGTCGCTTGGACATTAGTTCAGGAAGTGGCAGGTGGTGAAGGAGAAAGGGAGAGGGGAGAGGACAGGGTGCGGAGGCAGAGGTGCTGGGGGACGAGCTCCCCGGGCACAGGGCAGACGGGCTGGACAGGCCCAGAAGCACGGGGAGAACCGCATGGCAAGGCCGAAGCTGACGGGTCGGCTACGTGGTGGCTGCCTGTCTCCCCGCCTGCCTCCCCGCCTGCCAAGGGCCGCTCTACTCTAGCAAACCTGGCCAAGCCCGTTTGAGGGGTGAGGCAATGGGGACCGACAGCTTTCACTCAGTCAGGACACAGAGCTGGCTTCGGGCCCTTCCCAAACGGCCAGCACTGGAGACCAGCAGGTGCCGCCTGGGCACAGGTCGTTCTAACTTGAAACAGAAACGGGCGTTGGGCACCAGCTCTGACGTGGCCGGGGAGATCCAGTTGACCAGGGAGCAGCGCTCGCAGAGACGAAGCCCTGGAGCGGTTCGGTTAGAGAAATGGGTCCGCCTGCTCCGCAGCGGCAGCCTAGGTCGGGGCCTCGGTCCAGGAGTTCACCGGGTCCCCTAGCTCGTTGTCGGGATAACAAAGGGCCCAGTCAGATGATGATGAGGACAAGCGTAGACGGGGGAAACCAGAGGGTGCCTTTTCGATCACGGTGACCTGCCCGTTTTGGGTGTTGGGAGGATGAGGCGGCCGTGACGAACTGAGATGACTGTAGGTTTTCCTCGACACTGACTACTTTCAAGACTTTGCTACTGCGAAGGCAATTTCCCCCTTTAACCTGATGACATAGGAGCAGCCGTGCTGCTTGGTCAGGGGAACCACGGGCAGCAGCTGACTTTGGTGGCCCCCGTTTGGCTGTGTGGTAATAGCAGCCACGCTTGGGGCACCTGTTCTCAAGTTATGCCTCAGCTAACCGCGGTCTCAGACCCCCCGCGCCCGTGGCCTGGTGCAGGCCTCATTATTTCTCCTCAGTCGGTACTTCAGGCCCTATTCCACTCAAATCTCAATGATCACACCACTCTCTGGCCTAAGATCTTTGCTAAATTGCTGAAGGATAAAATCTTGATGACCTAATGGCACACAAAGTTTTTCAAGACCAGGCCTCAAACGAAGTTTCCCAGCTATCTCGAATCCCGTGACGTCCCATTACGAGGCCACCTTTCATGACGGTGTCCCTGCACCCAGGCCGAGGCCTCCGCTCCCCGCCTCATTCGCCATACGAACCCTTTGTCCCTTCAGGAGCCACTCTCTGGGTATGGCAGCTTTCCCGAATCCCCTTACCTCCTTCCGGCAGTCCCCAGGTAGTGCCGACGTCATATATCTCATCTTAAATAAAAGTTTAAGTCTGATTGGCTGGAGCTTTCTGTTAAAATGGCCTATCACGCAGACTCTTCTCAAAAGTGTGGTCTTCAGACAGACAGTACTGGCGAAAGCTGGGGGCCTGTTAGATGGCCTCTGGCCCCCTCCGGGCCCCTGGGACAGTAACCTCACCTGCACCAGAGCCCTGGTGAACTGCACGCACATTAAGCTTGAGGACAGAAAAGTGAGCCAATAGGGTGACTAAAGAGGCACAAATCTGATGCTTCGTCTCCCTGCTTACAGCCCTTCCTAGGAGTCTATTTACTTTCAGAGTAAAATCCAGCACTGCAGCATGGCCCAGGCCTCTGTGACCTGGCTCTGCTTCATCATAGGCCACTGTCCCCCTCCGTCCACGCCAACCTGTGACCTTCCAGGTCCCCCAACACGGGTTTTCTCTTCATTCACAGAGTTCACACGCCGTTTCCTCTGGCCGTGAGCCTGTCCCCAACGTCCCACCTCTGCTGCTCACCTAGTCTTACCTTCAGGGCCACCTCCTCAGGAAGCCCGTGGTGGCCTCCAGGCAGGCCTGGGTCTTCTGTGTCCTCTCCCAGCTCCTTGCTCTCCTCTTGGGGACAGCTGTGGTTGAGGGATTCCTCGGGAGTTCGTCTAGCGTGTGGCAGATGATTGTTACCTACCGCTCAACTGTGTGCATGTCACATTAGGTGACTGGAGTCTACACCCGAGGGGAGAGGCAGCCCCTCTGTCCTCTGCGGTATTGCGCCCACAGGGAGCACTCAGGACACCACTTCAGTGACACCATAGTGGGTGTCCCGTGAGCAGTTACGGGTATTTCTGTGTTCCGAGTCCGGCTGGCGGCCACTGAGCCACCATGTTGGCACGCCAAGGGACCTGCTGGCTGGCCGTTGCAGACTGGCTGATAACGGGGACTTAAGTGCTAATGTACAATGTACGTGCGCGCGCGCGCGCACACACACACAATCTACGCGAGCCTCTGAATGGTCAGAAAGCGCCCTGGCGCTCATGAGCAGGGCAGGCCTGAGTGTGAAGACACAGGTCTGGTGGCATAATTCCCCCCAGGTTTTATCACACCCCACACCAGATGGCTGCATTAGCCGCCACCCCTCATACCTTCTAAACTTTAAGTCTGGCCCCTTCCCTTGAGGTCAGATACGGCACCAATGGGCACCGACCTGCTTACTGTTGATAGGAGTAAATGACCTTCACTGGTAATGTATGTTTTCTTTTAAAAAATATTTAGTAATTTTAAAGGAAATCCCGGCCATTGTCAACTATGCATCCTTAAAAAATGTGGACGTTTTCTTATATAACCCTGTTGCTATAAATCACACACTGAACAAAAATGTCATTTCCTGATATTATCCAATACTTAATCAAACTTCCTAATTATACCAAAAAGTCTTCGTATATTTGGCTCATTGGAATCAGAATCCAAAGTCCACGTTGCATTTGATTTTTGCATCTTTTAATCTAGAGTAGTCCCCTCCTCTCCCCTCCTTTTTTCTTCATGCCATTGAATCGTCAACTGAGGTATATTTGCAGTTTATTTCTAAGAGACAATAAACCTAAATTTATCCTCTGAGTGCAAGGAATGACTAATGCGTGGGGATTTCAGGACAACTAGGAGAAGTCAGGAAGGATGGAAAGATAGACACTGTGCATCGCGGAGATACCCAGATCGCTTAAGCACAGAGAGGCTCCTGATTTTAGGAGAAGCCATCAAAACCACGACTTGGGATGTTGGCCACGGAGCCTCACTGATCCAGGATCTCAGAGCCGTCGTCACCTTTAGTCCTAATGTGCAATCACTGTATACGCACGAAGGGATTCGGACTGTGGAGTATTTAAGGCTGGAATAATTCCTGGGACCTCTGCAAAATTGGCTACTACAAGCAAGTTCTGGTTGTGCATATTACCTACTTCTCTATTTTTCACCTAAAAAGAAAAAAAAAAGTGTAAGAAATTAATCTCACGGTTAGAATAAGATGGCACAGACTCATTTACAAAAAAGACTACACGTTTCTCATTAATTTATCATTTAATATAAATGCTGACAGAAAGCAGATAAAGACCTTGTAGACACTTTCATATATATATATACAGACCAAAAGGTGAATCACCTCCTTCTACTTGTTAAAATAATCCTTTTATCTGCAACTCATGGGAGCCTTAAACACTATTTAGGAGCAACATGAGGCTGAGTCAGTTTCCAAACTAATAAAAGTAGCATTTTAACAAAACATGGCTTCTTTGATATAAACATGCACACAAATAATACAAAATTGAAAAAGATGGCCCGAATCCTCTCCGAAACCTGCAACGAGCAGAATATGTACTTATTCAGACCCAGAGTTCTGCTTCCCTGAACATCTTCCTATTCTATTTTTCCCACCTCGCTTGATTTGAAGGCTGTTTAAAAACTGGAACTACAAACAGATTTAAAAAGAGAGGAAAATGGTTCACTTCAAACAGGGTTCTTTTCCCTATTCCAAAAGAACTTTCAGGAAATAAAGTCTTCAAACAAGATTTCACAATTTGCCAGATGCTAAGGAATTAGTCACAGCTTGTGAAATTCCAACCCATTATCTATCTGTCTTCGATTTTTTTTTTTAAGTTGGAAACACTTGGAAAAAGTAAAATCTCACAAACTTCAGCAATTTACAAATCAGCTGTCACTTAAGGCTCAATATTTTTATTTCTGAACAGGTGGTGGAGGCAGGCGACAAAGAACAGGGAGCTGAGGCAAGGGAAAAAACAGGAATGCAAGAACACTTTAAAAATGGTTATTTTGTCTAGCACTGATTTATAACAAGGAAGAGACATAAATTCTCACTATCTAAAACTATAGGTGATTTCATGAAATCATTTATAATCTGACTCAAATCTCAAGGGCTCCTTTATGAACCTAGATTGTTTTTGTCTTGTTAAATATACCTCTGCAGGGCACAATCACATACAATCAATAAGATTGGTAAATTACACAAGCTCTATCCCAAGCAAATATGCATCAATGTCAAAAAGTTATTTTAAAAAACAAAACAAAATAAAATCCACCCAAAAAGGTGATAATGACTGCAGAATGTCTCGGGGAGACGGGTATGAGCCTAAAGACCAAATTGACCGTAGTCCAAGAGAAAGGGCAGCAGGAGCGACGAGGAGACCCCGCACAGGAAGAGGAATCTCACAACCGGAAAACGCTAAGCGGGCGAAAGGTTTTGTTCATCTTTATTCACTTTTTCCATTCTTCTGGTTCCAAAGAGTCATAGATTCAGGATAAAGTAGGATAATGTGGCCCATGGATCAATGAATAAAATGGGGGAAAAAAAAAAAAATTTTCCCCCCTCAAGTTCCTTTCATTCCCAGAAGGTGAAAAGAAGAGAAAGGATGAAAAGGGATAATGGAAATTTAGGCAGCAATATACCTGTTAGAAGTAGCTCTCAGGACAGTGTATTAGTTGAACAGAGTATGTAAAAATAATCAACAAAAGCTTAAAATGCCTTCCAATCAGAGGAATATTTTACAAGGTGGTTCAATTATTATTGTGAGAATGGCAGCCAATCAGTGGAGAGAGATTACACTAATAAATGATGTTTTAAAATCGGCCAAAAAAAAAAAACAACCCAAAACAAAACAAAAAAACTAGACAACCAATGATCCACCCAAAAGTTTCCATCCTTTCCTCGACCCTTTCATACATCAGCTGACGTGGGGGTGGGGGCTACCTGACAGTTTCCAGTTATAAGATGACTCTGAGTGGACAAGCTGGAATGGATGCCAAAGACTTGTGAGCTCTGTCTACTTCAAACGAAACGAACTCAACCAACCAGACACAGTGAGACCCCCAAACAAGAAAATGACTCACCTTACCTAGTATATACTAACTCCACACGATTTTGTTTTTCTAAATACACATTTTTGGACACAATATTGTCTTAAGTTCTTTCTCTTGGGTTCTTGTGCCTTATTTTCTTGTGAAAATAAAGGTTATTTCTCTACGGATGTTTTGTTCAGGAATAAAGTTTAGGGGGAATTGAGAGTTTGGCTGAAAATTCAGCTCTGAAAACAAGGATACTAGGGATAGGGAAATCCTTTATCACAAAAGGATTTCAAAAGGCTCTTTACCCACTTGGTGCAGTGCCTGGTGGGGACACATTATTAAAAGGTGTTACTTCTTCCTGCTGGTGGCAGCTTCCTAATTCTTTAACCTTAGAGCTAATATTACTTGTTGGTTAGAATCTATTACGTGTGAAATACCTTTAGCAATCAAAGAAATAAAACCTTAAAAACCGAATCTTAAGCTGGCATTTACAACAGTAGTACCTTTTGACGAAAAGCTCTCTTTTTCAAATGGCTCAGAAAAGTTGAATTAAGAATTAAAAAGAAATTAACTGCGATCCACCTACAACTCCCAATAAGTCATTTCAGTAAGAGGATTTCATAAAGCTGAGCTGAGGCAACAAATATAAACACCATAGCTGTCCAAGGCAGAAAGGTTTTGGTGTGGATGGCAACGCAGATACTAGGGCAGAATGGTGACGGCAGCCGCTTGCTGTTCCACCCTTGATGTTGACAATGACCGTTTTACTTGAGAGCTCTACTTTTTATCTAAAGGACAGGCAGATATTTCAGGGAAGAGAACACTATAATAATGTAACATCAACTAAAAAAAGAAAGAAAATTGTTCTCTTTCAGGGTAAAAATTTTAGGAAACACTGCAGTTAAGTTCCAGGTAGGTTATCGATTTCTCCTAAAAAGTAACTTGGCCTTTCCTTTTAATGACATATAGATCATTATAGCTGCTTTGTGCAGACAGATTTTATATATAAAGCCTTTACTCAATTCCTCAAAATGAGCAAGAAGTATAGATCTCCATCCATCACCACTGGTATGTAAGTAATATCAACCAAAGACTGTTTAGTAAAAGGAACCTATTTTTCTCCAAATCTGAACATAATCGGACACGTACTGACTACAGTTCCCTATTTCTCATCAGTCAGCTGCTCACGCGTCCTCTTACTCAGTCCCACGACTTGACCAATAGTGATATTGTTCTTTAGGCACAAGTTAAAAAACAAAAATACACGAGATGCTGTATCACGACAAGACAGTCTCAAAAAAAGGGAGGACGGCCTGCTTACATACGATAGTGTAAAAGATATCCCCTGACGAAAGAGAAACGGGTTACTTTTCATTGCTTTTACATCTTATAAGGCCAGCTAAACTAACAGTTTACATAAACCTACTCACACAGTACGAGCAACTCACAAATACTTTAAGGTTTCACAATCAAAATGGCTGTGACTTCCCCCAAACCAAAACAGAGTAAAGCACAAGTCTTTGGCTCTCCTTTAAAAGATAAAAACAAACAAACAAACAAAACCCCAGCAGGTTACCATCCTAAACCAGACCTTTGTTTGCCTACCAGTAGGGCAAATACCACATTTGTGCATCACTGAGTAATAACACCATTAGAAAAGGCAACTTCACAGAAGTTATTGGCTAAGCGAATTCATTTGAATGCTCTGTTTTGAGGCAGCAAACTGTCACTGTTGCAGATTGGGGAGGGCAGTGGGTGAATCAAGGGGAATTTGCAAGACAGAAAAGGGCCAGGGGAAAAAAAAAAGAAAAAAAACAACTTGGAGCTCCAACCCAGAAGACCTACGGAAAATCTGATGAAGTTATATATTCAAGAAGGCAAATGAGAATTATACCAATTTTATGTTTTTTAGGCAAGATAAAAAATACATAGGGAAGACGAGGACAAGGGAAGGGAAACAGGTGGGAGGAGAAGGGGATCGGCCACATTAATGGCGTGGCAAATAAATTTTTATACATTCTGAGTAGCTGAGTATTTGTAGCTGGCCTTAGAAAGTGTCTTACCATTTAAACATTACTAGAAATCTATGCTATAACTAACTTCTCTTTTGATTAAAAAAGTAACAAGGAATGGATCTTTGGTCACTTCAGCCTTTGTAAATTACCCAGGACAGGGCAGGCAGCTCCTGAACTTATCTTGTGACGGTACCTAGAAGTAAGACAAAAGAACTACATATAAGTCAACAAATTGAATCTGGATATCTTATTCTCAGTTCTTCTACATTTTTCCAGAGACCGCTTGAAAGAGAAAGTCAGAGTACTTTTATATTCCCAGCTATAATAAAATCCTAAATGATTAAACAGTACTTATTTCTCCTACCTTAACACTCAGAATTGTCAAATACAGTCATCTTCAGAAGAAACTGGCATTTTAATAAGTAGAAAGCATAAAAATTGTATTTCCTACCTGGTTGGTTTCATCTCTTAACTGTCTGTAAAGGCATATATTTTAAAAGCCAGAAAACTCAATGCCTTTAAAAGATTTTGACAGAAAACAGTTAAAGAGTCGAGCAGTTTTGCCAAAATGGGTCACTTACCCTTACAGGCTCAGCACATCACAAAGTATATCACAGAGAAAAGGAAAAGGGAAAAAGAACCCCAAACTTTGGAGGTTTTACTGAAATCCTGAAAGTGCTGTGAGCACTAGGAAAGCTGTAAGGATATCTACGAGGTTAGGCAGAACGACCAACGTAAAGTAGGTAAGTCACGGGCACAACGGGACAGTTACCCGTTGTCCCCTGCCTTTCTACCCAACCAGAGTTCTTTCAGAGTGTGGGGCCTTAAAGAGATACAGCTAGAATTAAGGCTACGATGCCAGAGATCCGCACCCCCACGCCCCAAATGAGAACACCTGATAAAGTGAAAAGGACTATTTAAAATCAATTCAAAACAGTGACTTTTATGATTTTATTTGGAATAGGAATACTGTATAAATTAATTCCTGTTCTTGCCTAGTTTACAAAATCAAAACGGTGAAAGCAAGAATGAATGTATCTGAAGGAAACAAGAACAAGAATAACAGAAGTCGAGTTATTACGGGTTTCAAGAGATACCCAAAATGGAATTTTACTTTTATTCTGAACTTTAACAAAATCAATACCTGTAAGTTCCTTTTCAATAGCAGAATCATTTCGAGTTCCCAACTGAACCAACTGCTTCTGAAATTCAGGACTTATTTAACGTGTCCAAAGGAGAAGTGAGATCTGCTTGAATCTGCTTGAATCTGCCTCTGACAGGCTGGAGGCCACAAATGTTGCCTTTTATGGTTACACAGAGAAATGAAAAACCTTGGGACCCTGTCAGACATACGGTTTCTCTCCTTCTCCCAAAAAACAATAAGCGTTTAAAGAGTAACTGTAAGAGGGTATTAAGCAAATCAAAACAAAGCAAAAGAGCAAGTACATTAACAAAAAAGGAAAACATGGAGTCAACTGAAAAAGACGCCTCGTCCTCATTCAATGCTCCCACCTCCCAACTAGTCGTACTGCGACAGCTGCGCTCGTGCGAAAAAAACCCTTAAAACATACCCAATATATATGCAGATATAGCTATGTATATCTGTATATATATAATATATATATAAATTTTTATTTAAATAAAAAAGAAAGCTCGAATCCCAAGCCAATATGTGTATATCAAATCCTTGACCAGCCAGGTCTGTAGGGCATAATCAAATTCAATGTGAAATAGTATATAAACACGGTGCCTTGACTGGGCAAATTAAATAATCGCTACTCAAAAGAGTGTTCTGTTTGGGCTCTCCTACTGGTAGGCAACGGCAGGACTGTGTACCCCCACCCCCCACAATTTGTTTCAGTCAATAGTATGAAGACGCAGAGCTTAGACTGAGGTTATGACCTCAGCAGGAGTTAAGGGTTAAGAAAATAAGAAACAAGAAAAATACAAACTCTTGCTTTTACCCAACCAAAGCAATGCAGTAACTTATTACATAACCAGTGCTTTCTGTTTTAGTAGTATAATCCAGAAAGGAAAAATTTTTAAAAATCAGGCGAACAGAGGGATGGGGAGGGTGACTGTATCAAATGATCCCGTGTTTTATAGGGTTCTTAGTTCAGTATAGACACGTGCCATCAGAATATGTGCAGCAGAACTAAATAATAAAGATTCTTCCTTATTCTTTCCAACTTTCACGAAGAATTTTTTCAGTAAGGTAGAGCCAAGTCTAAAATAAACTTCTAGGTACCTATGACCTGCTGTGCTGGGATTCCAAATGGCAACCACTGAGCAATTCGTAAACTACCTTTAAGATCCAGGCAAATCTCTTTGAAAACCAGAGGTGCCAGTGTATAGGGATTTTATTTTACATTTTTGGGTTTTGGGAGTAAAACCAAAGCATCCGCTGAATTAATGTGGCTCTCTGTTCATTTTAAGTTCAAATCAAATGTTGCAGTTGTAAAACATGGTCGATTGTCCTGATTTTTCAACACTCTGTAATTTCAACGGAAGCTCAATTTGGAAATTTCCAACCAGCAGCTCGACACAGGGCCTGCGCCATGTGACTTCAGCGCTCAGTTCCAGTTCATTTAAAACTTAGCCTCCATTTAAATCCGACCAGACAAGCCAAGACAGAGACTTGGTTTTCTGATTACATTAGAGAATGAAAAGAACCCATAATATGGAATTGAAGACTTCAAAAACTAACTGGTAACTATCTCTCTGAAAGGTTAAAAGCGAAAACAAGAAACGAGATCTTCCTGAAAGTTGTAATGCCATAGGAAAAGCACAGCTACACGGGAAGACAGCGACCCGGAAAGGAAAAGGAAATCATGACTTCCACATACCAGTTCTCAGAAGAGTTGGTTCGCTGCACATTTTCTAATAACTGGTCTGTTACTGTCTCTTTGCCTGTCAAGCACCCCAGAACTGTCAGAAAGGCCGGTGCTTTTTGTCTGCTTTAATTTATAGAGTTGTGAGAAGTGGAAAGGATTGTGGGTCAGGGATTATACACTGGGTATGTAATAATACCAAAATACAAGAAAAACCTACTCATTAAGATCATACAATTAATCGAACAGAGTGTATATATAATATCTTCTTTTTTTTAAAGCCCTGGATCCAAGGCGTCCAAAGTTATTAAAATAAAGTTCATTCACAGAACAAAAACAAATTTAATCTGAATTGCTTGCAGATACTGCTAATTTTCTTTTTCTTTTTCTTTTTTTAAATTAAAAAATGCATCAGTGTGAACTATGTGCAGGGTCTGTCTCAGTAGCGGTGTTTGTGCACATTGCCTCTGGCGCTCTGCCGGGACTCCTCTGACCACTCAGAGCAAAAGTGTGAAGTCATCGTCCTTCCGCCCCGTGCCCCATCGGCGGGTTAGGAGCAGAAGATAAACGTGGGACTCCTCGTAGTTCAGGGAGCAGAACCGGGTGCCACTCCCGACCTCTGGGAGTCGCTGTTGTCTCCGCCCCCCTCGGGGTCCTCGGACAGGCTCAGAGAGCCAGTCTTGGCTGACAGGAGGCTGACATTCTCTTGTGTCAAGGCCGATCCATTCGGCACGTCACTGTTAACACTAAAAAAAAAAAAAAAAAAGTTGGCATTTTTTTAAAAGGAGAGAGATAAAAATGATTACTTAGTAGAATAGTATTAAATATTTACAATGTCTTTACGAAAAAGTGCTGCCGATCTCTGCTTCATCAGGTTTACTAGTATATATTTTTTGATAAAATCCATGCCAAGATAAGGCATGGATTTTAAGAGCCCAACCTAAGTCTGAAAGCAACAGAGCATTAGAAATTGTGTGCTACATCACCAGGAGGGGAACTCAGGACTGTGTATCGAAAGTCTCAAAATACAGTGAGGAAATAATTAAAGACATGCAAACGAAGAATGAACTGCAATATTGTTCCTGGTAACTGACATGTACCCTCCACACCTGCAGAAGAATATCAGACAATGGCACAGACCAAATTCAAACCCAGGCGGATGGGGGATGGAGGATGGAGGCTAAATGCCACACAGCTTAGAAATATCGGAAAGGTGTTCAACAAAGTGTTAACACTGGCTTTCGAGAAATTAAAAAACACGGAGGAAAAGGAAACGGAACCAGAAAATTCCTGTTAGGTATTAACAGATAATTCAATCTTGAATCTATTCTAAAATAAGTATAATTCTTGAATTTATGTAAAAGTATTCTCTTCTTAACATATATAGAATAATCATATTTAAAACATCAAATCATATTTCTAAGGGCATTTCTGTCATGACTGGGTAATAGAAGACTATAACAATGTCCCTTTCGTTACCTGAATGTCAATGTAAGGTCCTCAGCTGGAACCTTATTTTGTGGTTCCGGCTGTCCATTTTCTGCTTGCTTACTTGTATTCAATTTGCTTTTTATGTCCACAGAACACTGGTTCTCCTTTGAAAGAGAAGGAAATAAATGTAATTATCTTCTATTTAATGGTGCTAATGGAAGAGAGACCAAACATAGATAACACAAACTGATGATCCAGAAATCATTTACTTTTGTAAAATGACCAAAGAAAACAGGCTGACTAGAAGACAGACATACACCAAAACACGTCAAGAGAACCACCCACTTGCTCACTACCCAAGCTGGACAATAAAGGGGGATGGGGGAGGGAATGCCACACGTTAACATGGGAAAAATCTCACAGAAATGACGACTTAGGAAAAAGGCAAGCCAAAATCTAATATGCATCTATAATATACTTATGGAAAGAAGAAAAACTACCTCATTTATCTTAGAAAGGATGGGAAAACTACGCAACAAAAAGGTCGATTCACACAACCTGGGAGAATGGTCCAATCCCTTAAGAGTCACAGTTTACTGAAATGAACGTCGTGCACTACGAAGCAAACCCTAAGCACAGCCATGGGTACAAGTCCACAGGAAGGAATGTGTAGGCTGCATCGCATTCATAACAAAAAACATCATCAACAACTTAAGGGCTATGAACACGAGAATGTCATTTGGTAATATATCTTCCGTTAACGGGATGGCATTGGCAAAATCATAAACACCATCCCCTCTCTGCTTCCCGAATCAGTATGTTTCACAGAAATTTAATAACTTCCAGTTAACTACTTTGTTCTCCCTATACGTCTTTCATCACGCAGAATCCTAAGACAACACACTCAAACCAAAAGAGAATGAGGAGAGGAATAATAAAACAGAGAGGAGGCCCATCTTCATGTGACTCATCTAAATATTAATCGCCCACTGAAGAGCCCTGGGGTGATGACCCTGCAGTCCTGGATGATTCCAGAACTCCGCAGCTTTCCTCTCTCCCTCCCCTCTCCCCACCGGAACACTCACCATGCCCAGCTCCCGGGTTCTCTTGCCGATTTCCCTTTCCACCTGGTGCAGTTCCAAGCTCAGCTGCTCACTGGAGATCATTCCGGGCCACTTTGGAGGTGGCGGTGGGGGCTGTGACTGGCCTGCCAGGGTGTTCGCCTCCCTCTGCAACACCAGCCTGTTACTAACAGCCTGGTGCACAAAGCCAAGCACATACACAACTCAACACATTTCACACCATGCACGGGACGACCAGGCCTGATTCCAGACCACAGCCTTGAGCAGCTTAACATTCACGTGTTTGTAACAAAAATGATGCAACTATGAGGTACGATCTCTCTGAGTACTATCTGAAAAACAGGGGACTCAAACTTAGTGAACGGTAACTTGATCTGAGGTGTAAGCTGCTCTTAGATAAGTCGATTATAAATGTACATTCTTCCCTTGTAATTTATTTCTATGAAGCCTCAGTAATGGAAACGACTTTAACCACGGTGAGTCAAATATGTGGCAAGCTTCCAAATGATGCCGACTGTTATTCTTTTGGGACAGAAAATGGGTCTACAAATTTCAACTAAGATAAAAAGTCATCAATTAGCAGGAGAAGGAATAATGCTTTACGGAGTGAAAGGTCTGAATCTTTAAAAATGAATAAAAAACGGACATAAACATAGCATTTTTTTTTTAAACAAGAAATCAGCAAGAAGTTCTGGACCAATGTAAATAATGCAATGGTAAAAGGTGACAAAATGGGAATAGTACGTAGGTTTTCCTACTTCTGAACCTTGCTGCTTATTACCTAAGAGCAAAAGCAGGACTGCGTTCCAAAACATAACTACTATTGGGCTTCCTTATAAGGAGGTCCAAAGCAGAGTCAGAAAGAAATTTATTTCCAAAGTGATGCCTTACTTATTATTAAAGATCCTGGTAGAAGGATAACAGTATCTTTTCCTTTTTCTCCACAAAAGAGCCAAGTAGTTATCAGTAGATGTCTCTAGATTCCAGAGTCAAGGAACATGTCCCCACGTAAAGGTAAACAAAACCTAGCCTTCCTTCAGTGGCACTTAAAGGATTCTAAAAATCCTTTGTTTTCTGACATTTTGTTTCTCTTACGTGGCAGGCAGCAAGGTGGAAAGAACAGTGAATTTGGTGGAGTACAAAGACCTGGGTTCATGTTTCAACCTCTGTGAAACTCATAAACTTCAACCAAGACAGGGGAACAGTCACACCTGCCAACATACCTGTCAGGGTCAAACAGGATATGTGATATTAATTTCTAAACTGAAAGAACTATACCGATGAAGGTGCTATTATTATACAGAGACTGATTTTTAAAGTCAAAAGTTCTAAGTTTCTACTTTTTAAAGATTTACAAATGCTGAAAATTAAACGAGAAATTTTTTTTAAAATTAAAGAAATATGAGAAATTAAAAACCAATCTTAAGCTAAAGCAGATGCTGATAAAGCACTGTATTATTTTAAACTTAAATGTGCCACCAGGGACTGTAAGATCCCACTGGGAGATTTTAGATAATCTGTCTTCTATTTGCAGGTATTAAATTCTAAGTTTCCTATTGTCCCAGAACTGAACTCTTAAGTACTTAAATTCTTTGAAGAATGGACACCTATACGAACTCTTAAGAAGAGACCTTAAAGTTTTGTGTTCGTAATACCTCAAAAGATCTTCCTTTTAAATCTCTTTGAGAACCTTCAAAAACTAGAATAAAAAAACTATCTACAGGCTGGCACCTCTAGTCCACGTAGCTGGGTCTGCTGGCTAATCTGATGGTTCAGCTGCTGCAATTCTAGTCGGAGCTGCTCCCTCTCAGCAGACGGAAGGGGTTTTCCATGACTGGCCACTTCCGACATGGATATTCTCTCTCTTTGGTGGGAAAGAAAGTGGAGAATTAAAATTCTTATTTTTTGGAAAATTTACTAACCAGAAAAACAAAATAAGACAAGTTAGATGATTGGAACGGTTTGTAAAAGAACGGCTCGTACCTCTCACTGAAGTGTCCCTGAGAAGGTAGGTTTTGATGAGGGGAGTACGGAGACCCGCCCCAGCCGCCATGGGCTCCGTACGGACTGTAATCTGTAAAAGAGTAAGTGACTCTAGCATCTAGCATGGTGCAGTCACAGATTTACTCCTTCTAAGGCAGCCGTATCTGAAAGGCACAGGCACGCTGTATACACGGCTATCTGGAAAGATGTCTACCAAAACGGTGACAGGGACATGATGTTTGTTTTCTCCCCAATTTAACAGCCTTGGTAATTTTTTTTGAATTTTTAAAAAATAAGCACGTATTATTTTAATAAAAGCAAGGAAGCTATTAAGAACGCAGGCAATCTTCACATACGGAATTTAATTTTAGTTTGTACCCCTAGAATTCCCTGAGTTACAATTAGCTTTCTACAGGGGCAATCCCACAGAAAAGTCTGAGGATCACTGCCTTGGAAGAGCACAGGAAGCACGGACGGCGAGTGGACAGGAGGGACGGTGTGTGAAGGGTCGTGCGCATGGGCCTTCCGGATGAGCTTACCTCTCAGATTCTTACCTGAAATGTTGATAGATTTTGTGGGAGCTCCCTGAGGCGCCATGGCCTGCATTGGGCCAGCACCCTGATATATCGTTTTGGAAGTTCGAGAGATGGCACCAAACCGAGAGACTGTTGGTCGATCTCCAAACGGGATGAGGTCGTCGTCACTGGCTTCCGTGGCTCTTCTCTGATGATCCAATCGCTGGTCTCGCATTCCTTTACTCTCCACATTCTGGGAATAAGAAAAATGAGAAACACACCCACACTTAGATCTCTAACATAATTTTCTCTACTCTGTAATAAGGTTAAAAAAGGGTATAATGCTCTCCCTGGTAAGACTAAAATCATTAATTGCCTTTGGTTGTCATACAAAATGTTGCTTTTTCAACCTTGACCAGTCCCCACCCACAACAAGAAACGTTATTTTACATCATGACCCGGTACCCATATACGTTCAAATATAATTTCATGACAAAGAGTTACCCTTACTATATGTAATGTACTCTCGTATTTACATTGTATAATAATGCATATCTTTTTAAGAAGTATAATTTTCATGCATGTGCACACAGAGACATATGCAAAAATATTCATAGTAGCATTGTACATAATAGTAAAAGTCCAAAAAGAACCTTAAGTTCCAACAGGAAAATAAATAAAAAATAACATATATATTTATTGTATGATATCAGTTATCATACAATGATATCTGATAAAAGCAGTTAAAAATGAACTTGAACTACCGGTATAAATTTATACACATATCAAAAATGATGCTGAGTGAAATGCAAATTGAAGTATATAATATATAAAGTCCGTAAACATGCAAAATAAAACAGTTGGAGAAGTATAAATCTATCCACGACGTGATAAACTGTCAGTTTAGGACCAAGGCGACCTCCAGGGAAAGAGGGAAGTAAAAAACTGAGATTAGGGAAGTATATATAGGAAGACTGAACTAAAACTTTGTAAAGTTTTAATTCTCTAAAAATTAAGAAGAAATTAAGATAAAATAGTGACATATTTTAAGCTTGGGTATTAGACACACTGGTGTTACATTATTTTTTCTTAAAAAACAAAACAGCGTAAGTGTAACATTCAGCGTACCAGAGCTCACTTGAGGCTAAGCAGCTACAATTCTGACTCAAATACTATTGTTCACTGGATTCAACTCTGTTGTTTAAACTTCAGAGTTGTAAAAGAGTTATAATTTACTTGGACGAGAAATCCAAGCTCTTGATTAATTATGTGAAATAATTTAATTTTGGTTCTGAACAGCTGTTGGGTTAACTGCTGGCTGCACAGAAATATAAATGTTCTTTGTTTAGATAAGTAGTCAAGATTTTGAATTATACCTGAAACAAACAATAAAACATAGTTTAAATATAACTCAATCTCATAGTACAGAGTACAGGGGAACGTTCATTTGGCTTATCTTGACTTTTATTACTCATGGCTTGGTTATTACACATACCATCATTTCCGCGCTTCCTGCTGCCACAACATCTTTGGGTTTTGCATCTTTGGTTCCAATGTAGGAGCCGATGGTGTCACATGACCAGGGAGAATACTGGCTATAATCATTTCCTTTGTATTTCCCAGCTACTTTCAAGTCTTCATCCAAAAACTACAGATGGAAAAAAAAAAGAAAAGAAAAAATAGGAAATGTAATAAGTTGCCATGATACGGGACATGGGATTTTGGAGAAACTTCTGTTATACTTTATAAAGTATAAATTTAATACAACTATACGTACGGTGTTGATAATCAGAACGGCAGTTTAAACACTGAGGACCCATGATCAACATGGGTTTGCACTGCGCAGGTCCATTCACGCAGCTATTTTTCAGTAAATGCGCAGTTGGCCCTGTACCCCCAAGGTTTCACATCTGTGGATTCAATCAAATGCAGACTGAAACAGTATTTTCGATCCACAGATGGGAACCCATGGATGCGGAAGGCCAACTGCATGCATGGTTCTACATATGCCGTTTACATTAGGGACTTGAGCATCTGTAAATCTGGAGATGGACGGGGTGCTAGAACCGACCCTTGTAGGTACGGAAGGGCAACGTACAGTAGTTAAGTTTTTAAGGAGTCAAAAGTTATACTGGGAATTCTGACTGTGTCGGGGTTGGCAGCTCTAACCCCCATGATATTCAAAGGTCAACTGTATATAGGTCTGTATGTCAGTAACTAAAATAATTCTAGATAAAGTTTCTTAATAGCCAGGCATTATTATAATTTTTATTAGAAGTCAAAAAACAAACAAACAAGTACATGCCTTATGTCTGATTTAATCTTTGCTACATCACTATGAAGTAGGATTCATTATGCTTGATTTATAAATGGAGAAACCTGAGCCTCAGAGCTCAGGGAGGATAAGTAACTTACAAAAGATTATACACTGAGTGACACAATTAAACCTAAAGATAAATATGTTTGATTCCAAAATTAGCTCACTTTTCAGTGTCATATTAAAAAACAGTATAGCAAGGTTCTAAGATGTCTCTAATATACAGTTTTCAAAAAAAAATCAAGTAATGTTTATACTCACAAGTAAAATTACATTAATAGAAGACGTTATAACTTTATTAGTTAACCTACATTACTGTGGAATATTCATCCAGAGTGTTTAGAGAGGAAAGCTAGATGCTGTGAACTTAAACTTAGTGGATCGCTTTCGCAGACCCGAAAGGTTACCGTTTATTACCTGTGATACGATGCACTTCACTTTTCATTTCCTATTATTCATAATTTATCAGATAACAATGTTGTTTAGAATCATAATTCTACAAATAAGAGATGTAAGACATTTTCCTTACATAATATCAACTGCAACACAGCTGAGAAAACCTTTAAAAAACACACACACACACATATACCCACTATAAGCTAAAGCAGTGTGTACAATCAACAAACCTAAATAAGATCGACAAAGTAAAAAGCTGGTTTTTCAAAAAAGACAAACTGATAAGTCCCTAACCAGACTGAAAAAATTATTACCAATATCAGAAGTGAAAAAATAAACACCACCACAGATCGTATGACATTAAAAAGATGATAAATAACACTCATTCATAGCTATTAACGCTGTCTGTAGAAACAGAATGAAGGTAACCCCCCAAATTATGGTTTCTTGCCCTGTAGTACATTAGCCCGTTTATTCTAGCAACTTTTTTTCAGTGTTCTTTTTTTTCTTCTTTTCACAGCTACTATACTGGCCTGTTTCTCCTATTCTCTGAATCGACTTTACCATCCTGCTATTTTCCTCATTATTGAAATAAATTTTTGACATATCTTACTTATAAAAAGTCTAAAATGGAGAGGGGAATTTCATTAATTTGATAAAAATCACCTATGAAGAAACTTACAGTAAATGTTGTAAAAGAGCCATTCACTAAAAGACTGTAAATAAGTCAAGAATACTTCGCCCCTTTGATTCGACATTACACTGGAGGACTAGCTAGCACAAGGAAAAAAAAGAGACATAAAAGGATTGAAAAGAAAAAAGCAATATGGTCATTATTTATAGAGAACGTGACTGTGTGCCCAGAAAACCCAAAAGAATCCACTAATAAATACTAGAATTAAATACAGAAATTTAGCAAGGCTGCTGAACATAAAGTTCAGAACACAAAAATCTATTCTATCTATATTAATAACAAAGAAAACAAAATTTCAAAAAGGATTACATTCAACTTGAAAAAATAAGTTATCTAGGAATAAGTTTAATGAAAGATGTGCAAGACACTGAAAACTGTGACATGTGACAGTACTGAGAGAAATCAAAGAAGATCCAAGTCGGTGGACGGTAGACCCTGTTCTTGGAGACTCAGTATTGGAAAGATGTCACTTCTCTCCAGATGGATCTAAGCAACGCTGTCTCACAATGAGACCACGCATGTAATTTAAAAATTTCTAGTAGCCACATTAAAAAAAAACAGGTAAAATTTTAATAAGACATATTTTTAAACCTAATACATCCAAAGCAATATCATTTTAATATGTAATTAACAGACATATTAATGAAATATTTTACTTTGGGGGGTTCTAAATCTTCAGGTCCAGTGTATATTTCATGTTCACAGCACACCTGATTTTGGATTAGCCTCATTATAGGCGCTCAGCAGCCACATGTAGATAGTGGTCACTATACCAGACAGCACAGATCCAGAGATTTAATGTAACCTTAATAGAAACTGCAGCAGATATTTTGGTAGACAACAAAACGCTGATTCTAAATGTGTCTAGAAATTCCATGGGCCAAGAAGAGCAAAGGTACAACTGAAAAACATACATCTCCACATATTGACTTTTATAAAACTACACTATGACAATGCAGTTGGTATAAGGACAGAAAAATAGATCAATGAAAGAGAAGAGAGACCAGAAACACATACAGTCACCTGATCATGAGAAAGGGGACTGCAGGGCACTAGGGAAAGGATGGTCTTTTCATTAAACGGTGCTGGGTCAATGAGATATCCTTGGGGGAAAGAAAATGGATCTCAACTCCTAATACACTGTAATACAAAAATCATTCCAGACGGACTGCAGATCTAAATGGGAAATAAAATGATAAACGTTTTGGAAGAAAATATAGGACAAATAGATAACTGAGACTAAAAATGAAGTACTTACTTCCTCTTGATGGAAGGTGGGAGGCAAGGTTGGTGAAGGCGCAAAAGGAGGCGGCGAGATCACTTTCCTTTCCTCTAGCTGGGCCATTATCTCCTTTCGTCTTCGATGCAGCTCATCCAGGCTAGGATGGGGCTGGGGAGGGGGAGGAAGCCGGCTATAAGGAGGCTCCTGAAAATGCAAAGATTAGTAAAATCTGAAAACAACTTTCAGAACACATTAATGTATCTAGTAAATATTTCATGTAAGCAGTGGCGTGTATACTCATCTTAACATTTGGAAATATCGAGACTTAATAACACAAAGCAAAACAAAACAAATAACCCTCCCCAAACTCTCAGGATTTCCCAAAGAGCTAAATTTCAATTTCGTTTTCTTGGCCAGAGACCGTAATTTCCAAACAGTTCTAAAATGTTAATAAAGCTATCTAACATTCAGAAGCTAAGAAGGGTTATTAGTGAGAGGGGGTGGGAAAATTTAATAGTTTAATTAAAAAAAAACAAAACGAACTTATTGAAATTATGAAAAGATGAGAACAAAGGGAAGCTTTCTTATTAAAAAAAAATTACTGCAAGCAACAATCAAGTTAAATCTACGTAATAAGAAAAAAATCCAGCATACTCTGATGTACGAAGGTCTGATCTGAGTTGGATGAGGGGCCACTGGATAGTAACCCTCCATCTGTTGGTATCTTTCTCTGGATTCTGGCACGTAGGGCGGTACTGCCGCAGGTGGGATCTCAATGGGTATGAGACTTTCTCGGAAAAGCTCCTCTCTCGGAGGAGCAGGGTACACTCGCCGGCCATCATAGTGCGGCGGGTACATGGGCGGGTACTGCTGTGGCTGTGTGCTGTACTGAGAGCTGACTACGCGGTCCTGGAGGTAAGGTGGGTAATGATCCAAGTAGGGAGGACCCGGTTCCGGAGCAGACGGTGGAGGTCGGACAAAGCGGGACACACACTGCGGTGGCGGAGTATAGTACACACCTGTGTGACACAAGAGGACCCAAGCAAGAGTGAGCCAATGTATTTTTCTATATAATGTTTTCTATATAATAATTTTAAAATATTTCAACACTAAATAATTAACAATCCACTCATTTCTTTAGATGTTTCCCCCTCTGCTTATGTAGTCAGGTTAGCTTTACAAAAAATAACATGTAAAAATTATCCTTAAACGTCAATGAAAAAATTATTTATAATTTATAGTAGTAGACTGGCTCTCTCAATTGTTTGACCGTCTTTCTGGTGCACACATTGGAAAGCAAAAAACTACATTTCCCTGAAACTCAGGTTCCACAACTCACGCACCTGAGTTTTGAACGTGAAATCGAGCTACCTGGCAACAAGGTGGCATGGCACACAACGACCCTTTCTGCGGGGGCAGGCCGGGCAGCTACGCACCGTTCTGCAGTTCCTGAAACAACAGTCACGGCCTCAGCTCCCCTGGTCCCAGGCTGCTGGGACGTGATGCTGGAGCTCACAGTCAGGACACAAGTTCCCATTTCTGTTGCTGCTTTGCTGTAACAGGTTCTTGAGGCAGCCAGTTCTGGGACTCACTACTGGGCCCTGTTTAAGCCTCCCTTCCAGCACCACCCACTGCCTCTGTAGGCGCCTAACCACCCGCAGTGAACCTCACGATGCTTAATACTGAACCCCGCCTAGATACACCGTAGGTGAGGTCCTGCCGACAAAAGCAGTTGTTTTTTGTTTCTGCAACAGATGGTCAAAAGGAAAACATAAACTGACTTTTATCATAGTTTTACATGTATTAATGCCATGCCAATAAACTATTCTTTTGAAAGCAGAGAAGGCATTTCTGATTCAAAATTAAGACCAAAAGAAAAAAAAGACAGCCTTGGGAAAGAAAAACGGAGAACATCTTTGACCTACCTGTTTAAAAACTGATAGCACTACACTGTTTCTGACAGAAAGAGCTGACGCTTTAGTTTAAAAAATCAGGTGCTTGCTTTTTTCATGTGAATTATATGTGAAGCCTCAGCCACTTCCTCTCCTTCATTCTCCACGTGTAGTACTGTCATTCATACTGGCTAATGTTTCAAACTGGTCTGTTCTCTAAAATCTCCTTTTTTCCCCCACCACGCTAACCCAGACCTCGACACTCACACCTGGATTAACGATTGCCTCCTCATTACTCCCTGACTCTAGACTTTCATCTCTGCAATCCACTAGTAATTTTTTTTCTATTCTCGAATCCTTTATTTAAGGCATTCTTCCTTAAGTTCTCAGTGACCTGCCTTGAGTCTTGCAGTTAGTTTCTATCTCACTAATATTAACCACAAATGAACACTTATTTTTAACACACAGATACAAACAGGCATACCTCGTTTTATTGTACTTTGCTTTACTGTGTTTCGTAGGTAATGGCATTTTTTACAAACTGGAAGGTTTGTGGCAACCCTGCATTGAGCAAGTCTATTGCTGCCACTTTTCCAACAGGCCTAGATAATAGTGAGCACTTTTTAAAAATAACTTTTTAATTAAGGTATGTACAGTATTTTTTAGACATAATGCTATTGCACACATCAACAGACAACAGTATAAACATGATTTTTATACAAATACTGGGAAGAAAAACATGTGTGTGACCTGCTTTACTGTGGCGGCCAGAACCGAACCCACACCACCGCCAAGGTGTGCCTGGACGCACACCGCCGCGTGGTTTTCTAGTCTTTGCTAAAACTGACTCTACACTACGAACTCTCCACAGGTATGTACGCTGCATTATTCATATATCTTACAGGGCCCAGAAGAATACTAGGTGATAATTGATAGGAAGAAAAACAGACTGTGCATAATTTATACCTACTGTAATATTAAATTCTTTTCCCATTTGAAGAAAATTTTGGTCAGGGAAATATATCCTGCCTTAGTCAGCAAACTTCCACTGTCTACTTGGGTGACTTGTTATTTCCATAAATATGTGAACATATTTAATATATTAAGTGCGTTTAGTAGTTTGGGAAATTTTATTTTATGGCTTTGCTACCTCATTTATTTCATACTATTTCGCTGATCATAAAATGTTTTTTCCAAAGTATTAAAATATATCTATTAAGGTGACTACTGCGAATGTGATCACTCTCACTTGGAATCGTTCTCAGAACTCCTGAGAAAAGTCGGCGAAATAAACGGAGGATCGTTACCCTGCTGGTAAGGGGCTGGTTCGAACGGCGGCGCCCCTCGCGGGTCCGGGTAGTACACGTCCGCCTGTGGTGCTGGGTACAGCTGAGAGCCCCGCTTGGGGACAGGTACAGGAGGCAGGTCTGCTGGCCCCCTCGGGGGAACGGGGTGTGGAGTCACAGATAAGGCGGAAATACTCTTGGGGACAGACTCCAGCCTAGGGGAATAAGATTCTGCAAGTCAAATTTAAGGTCTCAAAACATTTCTAATGTACTTAACTTGTTAAATATAAATAAGAATTGCCAAAATTTGGGAAACTGACTTCTTCCAATAGTTATTTCTTCTACAAAATTTGCAAACTTTGATTTTATTTCACCTATGCTAATTTTATCTTAAAAATCACTAACACAAGAAATAGAAATAAAAACAACAAATGGCCAAAAATTAAGTTTAAAAAGACATCAATTATTCTTTCCTTCCTCTATGTCTATAAAAAAGAAACTTTAGAATAGAAGCTAGGACCAGTGACGTACAGGTCAGGAGGAGATCCGGGGGCGCTGCTGCTCAGATGATCGATCTTCCCTGGTTTCAGGCTAGAATCGTAGCTGGGGTCTGTCCCCCGCGGAATCAGCTGTGTTACTGTACTCCCTGCTGACACAATGCCATTTGGCAGGGCGGGGGCTTTTCTGCTCGGCAGGTCCACGGCACCTTCATCCGGGAGGACAGACGGAGAAGGCAGGCCTACTTCGTTAAGCTGACCCAAAGAGGCACTCAGGGGTCTTCTGGGAACCAGGCGTTTGTTCATTTTACGAAATCTATATAAAAAGCAAAGGCACACATCGAAAACCAAAATTATAAAAGCAAAAACAAGAACTAAAATGTATTTAAGAAACAGATAGAAAAGTTAAAGATTCCAAGTACATTACCTTCTAGAAATTCTCTTTAAACCTTGGCTTTAGCTATCACCTTGGGAACGTGCATGCAAGTGCAGGCGTATATACATATATTCTATAAAATCTCAAGCAAGACACATTGACTATAAAATTCCTCATAACATTACAATTCATGCTTATTAATATCTGTATCAATAATAACTATAAATTACTTTTGTTAAAATTTCTATTTCTCAAACTTATTGAAGGAGGCGGTAAAAAAATCTTTAGAAGACAGTTTCTGAAATATTTTACTTTGGCTTTCCCTCAAATGCCCTGGAATACAGTGAGCCTATATTATAAATTAAGAATAAAACAAAAAGCCAGTGTGCACTCAGGAAAAAAATTACTGTTTATTCCATTAAAATTTTTAAATAATCAAAAACTGTAATTTGTATCAGATCTGATTTAGAGATGCTGATGTTATGTGTGCCTACGTAAAACTGAAATTATTCCAAAATTGGGTTAATGATAACAATATAGAATAATGCCTAAATTTAAACAGATGTTGTAGTATAAAAGGCATGCAGATTATAAATCTAACTACAGGAAAAAAAAACTAAGCCATCAGACTCTAGTATCTTTGTTCCTCAACAAGGAAAACAAATCTATTTATGAGTATTTAGAGCATTTAAAAAAAAATACTTTCAAACACAAATCCCCAAAAGAGTAATGCTATTTCTCCAAATGTTCACCATATCTAACGAACTTCTGAGGGGTAAGAAATCTACCTGTCAATTTTCCCGCCATACACTGTGTTCATATGTATGTAAGAATATTATTCACAGAAAGAGGGTCACATATGACCGCTTAGTAATTTTTTCCCCTCTACATAATTTTGGATATTCCTTTACGTCAGTATTTTAAGTTATTCCTAATTTTTCGCTATTAAAACTATGTAGTCACAGATAATTACATACATGTATTTGTACCCTTGTGTGAGCAACGAGAAGTGGAACTGCTAAGTCTCATGTATGCACATTAGAAATTGTTTAAATGCTCCAAAACTATTCTCTCTCTTCTTGTGTATTATATGTGTTTTTTTTTGTGTCTCATAAAATTCTGGCTAGTATCAGTCTTTGTTAACTGATAATTCAAAAATATCAAGTTTTGTCTTCAACTGCATTATTTAACAATTAGTGAAGTTGAAAAGTTTCACCTGTTTATCAGTGATCAGTGTTGCTCATTTATGTTCATGACCCATACATCTCTTGGTTCTTCTCTTACAGATTTGTAAGGGTTCATTATATATTAGGGATATCAGCTCTCTGTACATCATTTCCCCACTAATCTTTTTTTTTTTTAATTGTGGTGTTTCATTGTGGTGTTATCTTAGTTTTTTTTTAATTGTGGTGTTATCTTAGTTTTTAATTCTTATGTAATCAAATTTATCAACCTTATTCTCCTTTATGGATGCTGGGTTGTCACTCTTTAAAAATGCTTTCCCACTGTAAGATTATGTAACAACAACAAAAGTGTCTAAGTACTCTATGGTTTCTTTTGTCTCTGATACATTCGTAATTAATTTTGGTATAAAGGTAAAAATCCAGCTCTAATTATTTTTCAAACGGAAAGTAGTTATTTCGTCACCATTGTCATTACTAATGTGAAATGCCACCTTTAGCATACATGCTAAGTTCCTACATGTATCTGGAGCTCTTTCTAGATTTTCTACTGCATTTCACTGATTTATTTATTCCTATGCCAATACTACAGTCTTTATATTCATTTTAGCTCAAAATACGGATTAATAGTTATTAGCCTAATCCCTGCTGAAGATTTTTTTCAGAATTTTCCTGCTATCTGCATATATTCTTCCAACTGAATGATTTTGTTAGGTCCTAACTAACAATCTTCATGTGAAGATTCTATTGGGAGTTCACTGAATTTACTATTTAAGAGACAATAAAACCTTTATTCCCAGTCTTATTCAATACAGTATTCTTCATTATTCAATTCTTCTCTTAGGCAGTTCCTAGGCCATTTACTAATTCAATTCACATAGGTCCTGAATATTTCTTATTAGTTTATTATTTGGTATTTATCTTTTTGTTAATGCAAAAGCAATCTTTAATTTCACTTTTTAACTGGTTATGTTTCCCTTTTTAATTTCTATGAGTAATTTAATTTTTAAACTAACTTTTTGATTTGCCACCTTATTAAATCTTTATTTCTTTAGCTTCCAGTACTTCTCTTGAGTTGTTCCATGTAATAATTTTTTGGCTATTTTACTCTCTTGTTTATACATATTCACCACTACTTCCAGAAAATTAAATTAACAGTCTTACTAGCAGAAAAATTTGCCTTACTCTTGACTTTAATGAGACTAAATCTAACATTTTACTAATTAAAAGCATCACGCTGGCTTTTAATTATCATGTTGATAAAGTGTCTATAATATTTTTGTTTTATTATGGGATTCTGATCTATCATGGACACTGGATTTTATTCAAATGCCTTTTGGCATCTTTGGATATGATCGCTAGGTATTACTTCTCTAACCTATAGTAACTAATATTGTGCTACTTTTGCTCTTAGTCATGGTATCTATTTTAATGTATTACTGATATCTAAGTTTAATACTTGAGATTTAAAAATAATATGTGAAATAAATTCATAGTTTAATTGTGCTGACTTTGTCAAACTTAGTATTAACTGGCTTTACAAAAAAAATTAGTAAGTATTCCTTTCTATTATGTGCTGGAAAATTTAACATCATCAGAATTATCTGTTCCTTGAAATTTAAAAAATTCTGTGAAATTGAACCTGGCAATAAGACAATTTCTTCAAAAGAGCAAAGGACAAAACTTTCCATTGGAAATGCATTATTCAATTAGTTAAAACTAACGAAAGTTATTAGAATTTTAACTTTTTTGGTTGTGAGAATGACTCACTTCTAGATTTAGTTAACCATAAACAGTGGCCTATTTTTAGGCACAATGCAATGAAAGCTGAAGAAACTGCTTCGGTCTTGTTTTTAAAAATTCTATATTTTTAAAAATTCTATATTACTTTCGAAAGAGAATGCAACTACTTTTTCTATTTTCTCGATGGTGGCAAATTCTACGTAATAATTCTACCTTATTCTACAACAAGTCATTAGAAGGCTGAATCTAATGACTTTTTACACTTACTTTTCCAGTTCCTCCTGTGAGTGTGCGAACGTACAGCTGGCGCCGCGAGGGCATCCTCCTCTCTGCTTCATATCACGACACATATATGTTTTATATTTGCTGTGCTGTGGAGGCTAAGACCAAAATCAAAACGTTACGCATAAAAAAAAGAGATGTAAACTTTGCCCTGCTATTTTTAGGATCTGGATAATCTAGATGAACACTTGAAGCTGATTCACACTTATCTAGACTGCCCACAGCAAGAATGCTGGAAGGTCATTCTGTCTCAGAGTTCAAAACTAAATTATAAGAATGTAGGCTTGATTTTCCTGATATGTTCTCAAACATGCACCATCACACAAATTCTTGATTAAATCTGATGGCTCTGGTTTTCGTTCCAGGTTTTATAATGGAAAAACCACTGGAGTTTGACTTTCAAATGTTTAAACTGTCTTCTAATATTTGTTTTCAACAATGTTTATTATAGCTATACTTGTAATTATGTTTCCTTATAACATTATGACAGACCTACAATAAGCCCTAGAACTGAAGAATATTCTGTAACCAATTCCTGACAAGTAAGCTATATGAAAGACTTAATACATCCCCAAAGGTACAAATGGAACTTGTTATTTACAACTCGAGGACAAGGCAGGATGATGGATTGGAGAGTTAATGCGATATCAAACACAACCAACACAATACTAAGCTAAATGAAATGTATTTTATCACTTACTGGCAAATTTAAAGGTTAATCTTATTTTTGTTACATTCTTCATGATATCTAATGGAATAGGCAGTTAAAAATAGATTTTAATTTATTTCTGAATCATAAAATAAAGCTCTAATCTATCCTTAGACTGATAAGGAAAATAATATAGATATTATTGTACTTAGGATAGTTAATATTTACCTGAACCAGATAAATAACAAAGTTTTAATTTCTCAAGCTTACTACTAACAAATAAAAGATCTAGTGAACCTAACAAAAACCCCGAGAGCAAAATAAAATTACTGAGAATAAAATTAAAAACTCTAGCCACATGAGCTATTTTACCACCATATATTCCATTTAAAAATATTTGAGAAAAATTTAGCCCACTGGCATAACGGACATTATGAATGAAAAATGTTAAAATACTATTACAGAAAAAGCATTTACAAATTTGCAAACAGTACTGAAAAGATGTCGCATTAGCACTAAAAAGTGATACCTACCTATTGTGAAACAGAAATGTAACAGAAACCAAATGATCTAAATGCAATAAGTCTTCACACAGAATCAAGTGCTACTACACCCAACGTGAAAAGTGACTCCATACAACATCAGACCACCAAGAATTCTGTATTTTTAATGCTGTCAGATAAAATTATTAGGCTAATCCAGGAAACCAGATGCAAAGCAGGTTAAACTAATTTACAGTTTTTACAGTCTCAAAATACTCATGTATTCTTGTTGGCTTTGCTTGTGTCTGGAACATCACGTCTACATTTCAAACTTCTTACCTGCTGTTGATCTGCTCCTTTCTTGCTGTGGTTCTGGATATAATCTACCAGCCCATGGACCACCGTACGCACAGCAACCAGTCCGTTTTCTAGCTGTTCCCAAGTAGGAGGAGGAGCATCTACACAGCAAATAAATAAACTTTTAAAATTATGTTATTCCATGTTTTGCTCAACGTAAGTTAACAAAGGAGCTGTCAAGTTACGCTTCGTACAGTTTTGCAGGTAATAGCTTATTCAACCACACATCGTTTTAAAGAAATAGATATAAACTTTTAAAGTTGAGGTTGCAAATTAAAATAACTACAGGGACAGGGAAGGGAACATAACGGCATTAAGCTGGCTACCGCCATTAGACCCTTAGTGTTGGGACTGCGATGAACTGGGGAGTGTCTCATATCCACGGTTATGGCTACTACTCAACTTCAGCCGACTATTGTTAGGTGAAGACGCAAGGCTGGCACTGTTTCCCAGGGAAAACTGAAATTTGCGATTTTATGTAAAATATCCAGTTTTTAAGTGTTGGTACCGAAAAAAATTTGAGTATTGTGCAGGCCAACAGTATATAAACCAAACGAAACTTAACTGCGGACTGCCTACAGTCAACCAATCTGTAATGTCTATTTTGAAATTTTGTATAAATTGAGTATTTTAAATAAAATGTTTAAAAAGTATAATAAAAGAGCTTTTATATAAATCAGCTCTGCTATACATCCTCCTCTTTTTTCCCAGTGCCAGCACTGTGATTTTACAAAGGAAAAATTAACCATAAGGCTTAATATGAAACGTTCTCTAAAACACAGATGTAGAGATGACTTCCGTTGGAGATGCTCTGAAAAACTTAGATGATGGAATTTGAACTTGGCTTTGAAGGACACAGGAAATTTTAACAGGAAAAAATGGATGAAGATGTAGAGGTGAAGAGAACAGTCATACAAAAAAGTGTTTTCAGAACACGTTGTAGGTAATTCCCTGGTACTGTTCTAGCTGCTGGGGAAGCAGTAGCGACCAAAACAAAAACCTGTTATATTCAAGGGAAGGAGCCACACAATAAATAAAACAATCACAAGATACAGAGTACTTCGAGAGTAAGAGTTGGATAAATGGAGCAAAGGTGGGGAGCGTAAAATTCTGGACAGGGAGGCCTGGGGAGGCTCCTTGGGATTACAGCAAGCCGAAGACCTGAATGAAGAGTCTGAGTGTGCCTTGTGGATATATGAGAAGAACATTCTAGAAGAGGGAAGAATAAGTACAAAGCACTGATGTGGAAGCTTGCCTGGCGTGTTCCATGAGGTGACACCGGAGAGGAAGAAGTCGGGTGGGAAAGAATACGAGACGAAGCTGGAGAGAGGTAAAGACCAAAGCACACGAGACCTGAAGACTCGCTTAAGAACTGAGAGGGAAATTCCTGTGTTAAGAGAATTTTAGTTCAGGCGTAAGAATAAACACAGGGACAGCAATGGGATGAAGCTAAATGTCTTTGATGTAAGGTAGGTCACGGTAAAGATTTTAGCTTCTACTGAGTGATGAAAGCACTGAAGAATTTTGGAGCACAGAGGTAAGAGGATCACTCTGGTTCCTAGGCTAAAACCAGACAATAGAGGGCTGTTCTATAATCCATGAAGAGATAAGGGTGGCAGCAGTGAAAGTGGTAAGTAGATGGATTCCTGGATGGATGTGAAGAGCAGGGACCACGGAATATGCTGATGGAGCAGATGCACCTTATAAGAGAGAGAAGGGCTGAGGATGGTATCTCTAAGGTGTTTCGCCTGAGGAAATGGGAGGACAGAGTAGTCACTAACGGAATGGGAGGTGAGGCAGAGGCTGGGAACTCACTCTTAGACAGATTAAGTTTAAAGTTCTTATCGGATATTCAAGTAGAGCTGTTGGATATTGAGCAGGCAGGTAGATGTACAAAAGAATTCAGGAAGAAGGTCTGGGCTGGATATACTGTTTCAGAGATTCTAAAATGCCATCATTGTAACATATGCACACCATTATTTTATATGCCGCTCAAACATTAAAAAGATGGCTAATGAAATTATCACAGGTCATTGACTGTACAAATGCATCCTAATTTCAGAAATGCTAACATCTGAAAAAACTGTGGGCTTCAGAACCGATGAAATACAATAAATTCGTGAGTCATATAAATAATATTTGAAGCCATGAGACTAGATGAGATTACCTAGAAAATGGGTATAAATAGAAAAGAGAAGAGATACGAGGCTTAAACTCTGCGAGCGCTCCAAAAGTTAGTGGCTATGGGGGAAAAAAACGGTTAGAAGCTACGGAGAGGAGGAGAAATCAGCAGAGGCGGCTGAGGAGGAGGGTCCAATAAAAAAAGAAGGAAACTCAGAGAGAGGGGTGGCCTGGATGCCAAATGAAAAAGTATTCGCTGACAGCGTTAAACACTGCTAACAGGTCAAATACGATGTCTGGAATGAGCTATGAGGAAGTCACTTGTCACCTTGACAAAGCAGTTCTGACTGGCAGAGAAAAATGACTGGTCAGAGTGAGCTCAAGAGTGTGCTACAAAGAGCAGCACGGAGTAGTAGATGGATGGCAAATGGTGCCAGAGTGTGTGCCGGCGAGAGGGATGGTACATGCTCGCACGCTGACAGGTACACTCCAGCGGAGAAGGAAAACTGACCATGTCAGAAACCGACTACTGGAGGGACGTACTCGACAAGACGGTACTGGCACACGAGGCGAGGAGGTGGCCTTAGCTACGAGTAGTTACCCAGCGACACAGGGAGAAAGGAACTCACTGGCGCAGACACAGGCAGACGGGTTGGGCTGACGGGGTGCTGAGTGTCTGAAAGTGCCCTTCTGATCGCTCAGAAAGATCAAAGCGCCGGAGCGAAAACAACGACCCGCGCGCGGGCTCCAGGAGCAGATCCGACCCGTCCTGATGAAGCGGTCCTGGCAGTAAGCCTACAAAGGCGGGCTGCCGGGACACTGGACTCCGAAGGTCCGAGTCGCGTGTTCCAGGCCGTACTCCGTGAGCACTGGGGCAGCGCTGTGAGTCTGTGAGTGAAGCAGGAGGCCAGAGGCGTGGCTCACCCCGCAGCAGGCAGCAGAATGGACTGGGAGAATTAAGAGTAGAGGAAAACGGAAGGCATCTGGTCTCAGGAAAAGGAATGAGGTCCTCGCTGGGGTGGTAATGACAGGCACGGGAGAGAGACACACTGTGCAAGAACAGATGGATCGTGCGGTCTGCAACGGTATGGAGAGCAAGTGAAAGGACAAGGCATGAGGTACACGCAGAGGACTGAGATTTTCAGCTTGCAAAGCTCGAGAACGAGGTCGTTCGCAGAGAGGGAACACAGGAGGAAAAGCGGGTATCAAGCAAAGATAAAACACAGAGGAGGTGAGGTGACGTGAGCCTCAGAAAGCACTTGGGAAAGTGGGTCTGGAGGGATGAAGACATAATAGTGCTAGAGATATCTGGGAGCCTGCTGTCTATATATAGAGAGATAACACCTGATGCTGGGAATAAATGACCATCATCAACACAGTGCAGAGAAAACATAGCTCCAAGAACACAACCGGCCTACTTCTCAGTGGGCAGGAGAGGGAAGGGGTCACGACAGGCAGCAGCATTCGCGGGCCAGACGAGCGGCGCAGGACACAGAA
Source organism: Pteropus vampyrus (assembly GCF_000151845.1). NCBI lineage: Eukaryota > Metazoa > Chordata > Mammalia > Chiroptera > Pteropodidae > Pteropus > Pteropus vampyrus. The sequence continues at coordinate 6,321,091 of NW_011888846.1, read as the reverse complement.
CTGAGGCATGAGAAGGGCTTCACGTCAAGGAAGCAGGCCAGGGCGCTGCCAAATGCTGAAGACAGGTCAAGTAATCCAAGGACTGAGAGGGAGCCTTCGGAGCTAGAAACCGGGAGATTCCTAGTGATGTTAAGAGAGTTTCAGTTTAGTGGTCAGAATAAACATAGGGGCGGCACGAGGATGAAGCTAAACGATCTTAAACGGGAGTCTGAGGTGAAAATGAAGGTTGGGTGATTTTCAGGTCAAGGAGGAAGAAGAGAAAAAGGGCTGAGAGTAAGAAAGAGACCTGATGAAACAAGATACTGCAGAGAAGAAAAAAAATGGGACCGAGAACACGCATCTAAATGTATGATTTAGAAAAAATGAGACAACTTGAGTTTTGTCAAAAGAGACGAGAACGGTAAAATACAGCACGATCTCACAGTGAGATTGAAACATACAGGGTGCGGGAGAATCTCTCTCCTCCGCTGGTGAAGTGAGCAGCGCAGTAAAAAGTACTGAGTAAATATTAGTGGAAGTAATAAAGATCTAGACGGACAAGATTGGGACCAGAAACTTAAATACTGTAGGAAAAATCTGGAATATCCACACTCTGGGAAATTCTAGAAGAAGGTAACAAAAAAACAATTCAAAAAACCATTGAGAGGCAAGGACACACATGTAGAAGAGTTCATTAATCTCCCTTGGGTTTACCTGGACTAGGGTCAATGTTTGCTAATAGCTCCAAATGGGGTCTTAGTCGGTTCAAGTTGGCTGGATCTCCAGTCCGCTGGAGAGCAATTGTTAGTTCCTGAACACTTTGTGCAAAAGAGGCTGGGGTCTGCAACTTAAAAAAAATAAATATTAACTTTCCCAAAGGCCAGATAATCCTTTTAAAATAAAGAGTATTTATAATATCACGATTCGATCATTTTCGCAATTTATTAAATTTAATTGTATCCTCCCACGCATCCCACGCGTTGGCCAGATTGGACCACCCGCTATCTGAGCAAACCACACACTTCTGTCCATCTACGGCCTGCCACGTTGTATACTCTTCCCCCTGCTGTCACACTCCTCAACCGTGAGACCGCTCAATTTCTCAATTTGGAAGTACTCTTCCCATTTCATGTTCCTACAGCTTAGCTCTTGGGGTCCTTCCAAATAACTGAAATTTGGAAATACAGCCTAGAGATAATGCTATACAATAGTAAGAACAATGTACTTGAACTCAGTCAAACTGAGTTTGAGTTCAACTTCTGTTACAGACCAAAGATCATGACACTGGCTGCCTATAATCTCCACAGACTCAGTCTGAAGTACATCTGTTATACGGACTAAATAAGTTCCAAAGTCCATTCCAACTCCAAAAAAATCCTATACTGGTTTTGGATTCTTAGAAGCTATCAGGCTGTGTATTTTCCTAAGGCTTAATGACACACATTCTTCATTAACTCTCTTAAGTTGGCCAAACATGATCTTTAATAGGAAAAAAAATTGATTATGTGAAAGTAACTAAAGGTTCTTGCTTGGAAAAATTTAGCAGTTTATTAATATAGATGAGAATTTTTTTCTCCCAAAAGGTCACTCTATAAAAGGTAATTAAAAAAAAAAAAGCATACATTTTTAAAAACATGGATAATAACATAACTATCATTAGAATGCTGACATGCCTATATTTAATTTTTTCATCTCTGCATGTTTATGTACTTATAATCAGCCATTTATAAACTTATGGTTTTGGCTACCATCGATAGTCCAAAAAAAGCATTTTTTATATTGCTACCCAGAAAATTAACTGTCTAATATAATGACAATACCTACGTATCTACCATCAAGACTTCAAAATACTTCACTAACATTTTTCTTACAGAAATTAAATATTATTTATCAGTCGAAGAGAGTATCTGTCTGGACATAACTCTAATTTTAATGCCATATAACAGTGTTCTGAGCAGATAGATCTTAACCATCCCCTTATTCTCTCCTCCATAAATAATACAGCAATTAATACCTCTCAGCTCATAACAGTTTTGAGAGTTTAGATTATTTCCTTAAAATAAATTCCTGGGAATAGTAAGTTTGGTCAAAAGACATGAC
>NW_011888846.1:6308140-6317612 GCF_000151845.1 Pteropus vampyrus | reverse complement strand
AGAATTAAATATAGCTCTTAGAGTCAAAATAAGTTATAGAGCCTGACCCAAAATTCACGTGTACTCTAGTGACCTGTTCATCATAACAAGCAACAGACGCAGCAGAAATAAGTTTACTGAAAATCTGATCAAACTTAGGATGGCTGGTGACTTCTCATGTGAAATCATTCTGGCTGAGAATGATAGGAAGCCCAATGCGTGCAGCTTCCAGACCACTACATGGCGCTGCAGGAAGACAACGCGGCGTTCAGCAAATGGGTTTAACGAACACAATGAGCAAAACTCAGAGAACAATAAAAGAAGGGAGAGAGACAATGATATAAAGCGGAGATGGGAGCCTCTCAAAAGAATGAGCGCGCGCGTGCTGGACAAAGCATTCGAACACTAACCAAACCTCATATCAAAAACGTCAATTATCCCTCAATTAAAAAAAAACTTTAATTAACAAACCAGGGTGATGGTGTACTATATCACATGACAATCAGCTACAGAGAATGTAATTTACAAGAGCCTGACATACAGTACGTGCTTTAATACACATTTGTTAAATAAATGAATTACCGAATCTCCAAGATTAGTCCAAGAAGTAAGGAACAAAGAAGGGTCTACCTTGTCGATAATGGACTGCATGTGAGATTTGTGAGACTGGTCTCCATACAGCAAAGAGGACCACTGGTCCGGTGCAATGCGTAAGCCTGCTTCCATAGCGATCTGCACTATCTGGGAGTCATGTTCTCGCCGCAGAGCTTCGTAGGTTCTAAATTCTTCTTTCAGCTGCATCAAAGAAGAGTCTTCATCACGTTTGGTGACCTAATAAGATACACACAATCTCATGATGAGGCCGGTAAGGAACAAAATGGGTTTATACTTTATAAGAGCACACCGAGATAACAGATCCTTTTTAATGTAACGAATTTAGTGACAATAACAAGATTAAAATGGAGCGTGCCATTTTGCCAATAAAACATTTCCTCCTTTGTGATGACAAAATCTTCTGGATGGACCCACAGAAAGACAGAATGAATATATGCTGGAAGAAAATCCAAAGACTGAACAGACCTTAACACATAATGCAGTTTAAATTTATGTGAGTGTATATGCATTTGTGAAAAGAAGAAAATATGCATACAATTATTCTGAAAAAACAATGTATGTTTCTTCTCCGTAACTGCAGATAATTAATTACTCTTTGGCTTGCCTGGCACTGAGCTGCTGTTACTCGTAATAAAAGAGCTTCAGATGCTGGCGTGATTCTAAAGATGATTAATATGTACTTGGCTTAATTCTCCATGGAGTTTTGTAGGTCAAGTCACCATCAGAAAGTGTAAATTCTGAGATGCTGAACTAGAACGATCATGATGATAATAATACTTTCTAGTAATTAAAACAATGAACACTTATTGAGCACTTAGTATGTGCCACTCAGTGTAAGTTACCTTATTAACCATTATACTGACGTTATTAACTCATTTAATTTTCTAAACTTGTTGAGGTAGGTACTACTGTTATCACACCCGATGACTCACATTTGTAGTCAGGCTGGGTTTAGGCCAAAGGCTTAACAAACCAAAGTAAAATAATTAATTCTAGTCTAGGATCACTTAGATCCTAACATATTTTAGAATATATTTTACATTATTGTTTTTTAATTAATTTTTGTTATGGTGACATTGGGTAACAAAATCCAGTAAGTTTTAAAGTTTTAGGTGTACAACTTAACAGTACGGTGCATATATATGTATAAATAGCTAGCATTATGCATTTTACATTGTTAACCTATTACTCCCATAAAGACTCAAATTTCTGTAGAAAATTCCTATTCTTTTCTCCCACTGAAGAATCTACAGAATATTTTAGTCAAGATTTCTGTCTCATACAAATACTATATTTAAAAATGTACTCCATTCTTATTATAAACAGCTCTAACTTAAATTTTGTTAGCTAAGCCCACAGAAAGACCAAATATATACAAAAACAAGAACTACAGCCACAAAAACTAAATCTATTTTGCTACTATTCTAAAGCAAGTTAAAAGACCAAATGCATTTGTATATGTATTCAAACTCTCTCTCGATATAGTTTAAATCTCATTAAAATGCAGAAAATGCTTTCTATAGGATATACTGGGTTTCCTGGACTTGGCTCTCGAACCTCTAAAAACAATCAAGGATTCCAAGAGATGCAATGTATAAAGTCCTGGAATTGTATTGTATTGTACTAAGGATGACCAGAATTATCCCACAGCTTGAAAAGCTCTTCAAACGGAAATGAGAGAGATGCTAGGAGGACACAGTGAGAACACAGCTTCACGGGCACAGACATCTGCAAGGAAGGATAGGGAAATGCAGTCTGACTTGAGTTCTGTGAGAGGATGAAATGGGGCTTGGCAGATAACTCAGCAGAAACTCTACCACAGTGAAAGGCGTGGACCTACTGCAATAAGATAAATCTTTTCATGATACGTAGTACAAACTCCTAAAAAAAAAAAAGTATGTAGACAACGAAATAAAGGGAAATAATCACGACCCAAGTGGAAAATCATTGGATTTTTACAAATTTCCAATCTCTGAAAAAACTGCTATTGATGCTTTTAACTAGGATTGAGAGGTTCGCCTAGTGGTATTCTGGGGGTTCCGCACCTCTTATTACTCTTCACGGGGAAGGATAATTTCCTTTTCTATCCTTTTATGTTTGAAGTTTCCTATATTGTGTCTATCTGACACTATGAGTGGATCACAAGTAACACTGGAGGCAGACAGACATTCTGAAGTGTATTCCAGATTATACCATACAATCACGCTATTACAACCATTCTAACGAATGTGAGTTATTCAGGAACAATCTGGATCCGCTGGAGTTATGTTAGCTAGAGGCTGTGATAGCTCCAGAGGCAACAAGAGGGGTGGGTACACATCTGAAATCCACACCCCACTTTCAGTATACAATGACTCTATAGAAAGAAACAGACTAATGTTGGCATTTAAATAGAGCTTTAAAAAAATCTTCTTTACGTTAATTCTGTATTCTCTCTTGTTGATTCTGTGAACCATTTTATCTTTTTCAAAAAATGAGAGAAGAGAATTCGGTATGAGGGGTAATGTGGGACTTTTTTTTTGTAGTTCGAGTGACCTCAGGGATGGAGATCCTTAGAGCTTGTGTGAATTAACAATATTTTAGAAACAGGCTCCCGTGGTCCATGAAGTACTGGTTAGGTGTTGTGTCAGAAGCAAGAAGCCCTGACATCAAAAAGCCAGGAAAACAGGACAAACAATAAACAAACGATACACATAGGCGCCAATGTCTGAAGAAGTGTCGAATCAATCTGGGATGCAAAAGAATATGTCCAGCATTACTACATATCCTGAAACCAAAATGGCAAATGAAACTCCAATACTGTGTATGTGGAATTCTATCAATAGAACTTATTCCTGCTTCAATGACTCTCTATTCAGACCAATTCTGCTTATAGTCTCGGTGGAAAATTGACAGTTTATTAGTCTCTTCAAATACAAAAATCTATAAGCCTTGGTTTGATCTACGTTATCCAGGATCTAATATACAAAATTTAATACAAAAAGATTTAACTTAATAGGACACCATCTACGTTCTTTAAAAGAAAAAAAAAATTGCTGGAATCTTCTGAAAAGATACAGGCAACTTTATTAAACTCAAAGTTTTGGTCCCTAGGCTGAGGGAGAGGACAGTGCCTCCCATACCTTGAAGCAGGAAGCCCTGTAAAGGAGCTGGACGACGTGCCCGATGCTAGTTTTAGATGCCTGAGGAAACCGTGGCTCCAGCCTCTGCACCACGAAGAGAACCAATACTTTTCTTGACAAAGCAGAACCATCTTCCAAGGCCAGGAGAACCAGCTTTAGCGCTTCCTCCTGCATTGCTGGAAAAAGTTGGTCAAAACCAAAATTTATCATGTATAGAGATAAGATAAAGCCACTTATTAGAAGGGCGATATTCAATCATTTCTGCAGGTTATCACTTAATGGGCAATCCAATAAAAGATATTCACACAGTTACACTTTTCAACCGTTTAGGGGCAATTTTGTATTATATTCTGTATATTTCATTTAAGAAAGCAGATAAAAAACTAATACATTTAAGAAAAACTTCTATCAAAATGAATAAACTTTGGAATTAAAAGTTTCAAGTGCTATGAAAAACCAGACGTGGAATTACGTAAGCCATGATTCTCAAGTGGGGTACTGCTTGATAACAACAGAATTTGGAATGAACTACCTTTGTACACAACTTACAGTTCCTACACCGCACTTCTAGAATTCCTAGTATAGTAAATATGAAATTCAATTCCATACCTGGTCCCAGGAACTGGCATCCCCTCGCCCTGACCGCTGCCCACAGATTCGAAGAGAGCTGCTGAGGATTCTGGTGCTGGAGAATCAGCTCCGTGACTGTTCGTTCACCTAAAGATCGAGCTGCTCGCATGGCACGGATCCTGCCTTCTTCTTCCACTAGTTGGCAGTGGACCAGAGTCACCAGCTTCCTCTGCATCGGGCGACTAAGAACACTCTGAGTAGTGCTGTTCAGACCCACTCCTTTAAAAGAGAGTAAAAAGTTTTTTCTGGGTTTACAATGCTAACTCAGAGGCCAGGAAAGCTTCCTCTGACGGGCTGAATGAGTGTGAATAGTCCTGCGTTCTACTAGAATATTGAAACTAAACAATAGATAAAATTGCACAAATGAAGCATTTTTAAAAGTATGCAAGAGCTTTATCTCATGCAAACATAACACTCATGCCATTAAATATACCATTATTTGTTTTAATCATGGAATAAAGAAAAAGGCCAGACGTGACTAATTAGTTGAAGACACACATTTTGAGGGCATGACAGTTCTGGCATGCTACTTCACAGTGGCTCATCGTACTTTCCCAGGGAAAGCGAGCTGTGCGGGCAAGGCGGGATGGCAGCTGTCAGTTGTATTACATCCTCTACAGCACACCGTGTAAAACTGAAGAGAAGACAGTCCAGAGCTGCCAAGTAACAGAGCCCTTCCGAAGCCATCAGTGTACTGACCCTTCGGTGACTCAGTCCAATAATGTTTCTAACGGCACACAAACTCTAAATCCACTATTTGATTCGATGTGGTTTGCAATGACATTATTTAGCACCAGTGAGTTTGGCTTACAATACATAAATAAATTTCATTAACATTCACATAGAGCCCACAATTTTTATGGTAATAAAAGTGTTTTGGTGACCATTTGTTAGCACTGATAACTGCACCTGATTTACCTCTAGCACTGCTAAGTGGTTTCAGGTACAATGCTAACTCTTCCACACATTTCTTGGCCTCCTCATAATGCTTGGTATCTTCAACCCCACTACACAAAGTAATGGGCTGCTGCTCAGGGACCTAGAGGTCAAAAGAAAAAGTCTATTTCAGTGCTCGCTAGTTAACTAAACAAATGTTTTATTGAGTGCATTTTATGCACTGCCACTTAATGCCTGTAACATCAAAACTCCCACTAAATTTACTGGATTCTTACAAAAGACCTTTTCTATACACACACACACACACACACACACACACACACACACACACACAAAACTAATCTATTTTCTGTCTCATTTGCCATCTTCTTCAGTGAGGTGTCTGTTCAGATCTTTGCCCATTTAAAATTTTGTTCTTTTTATTATTAAGCTGTAAGAGTTCCATGTTCTAGATAAAAGTTTCTTACTAGATATATTAGTTACAATTATTTTCTCCCATTCTGTGGGTTCTTTCACTCTCTTGATGATGTCTGTGGAAGTATAAAGTAAAATTTTGATTTAGTTCAATTTCTTTTCTCTTGTGCTTTTGGTGTCACAACTAAAAAAAACAGTGCCTACTCCAAGGTCACAAATATCTATGCCAATATTCTCAGGGTTTTGTAGTTTTAGCTCTCATATTTAGCCTTCGACTCGTTTTAATTTTTGCATATGGTATGAGGTAGGGGTCCAAATTCATTCTCTTGCATTTGAGCATCGAGTTTTCCCAGCACCATTTATTGGAAAAACTGTCCTTTCCCCTTTGAATGTGGTCTTGGCAACCTTGTCAAAAATCATCTGACTGTGTACGTGGGTTTATTTCTGAACTGTCTATTCCATTCCACTGATCTAAATATCTATGCTTACGTCAGTACCACAGTCTTAATTACTGTAGCTTTGCAGTTTCGAAATTAAAAAGTGTGATTTCTCTAACTTTGTTGATCTTTTTCAAGATTCTTTTGGGTATTTGGGGTCTCTTTTCATTTCATATGAATTTTAGGATAAATTTTTCTATTTCTATTTTTTACTTCTAAAAAAAAGATTCTATTTCTAAAAAAAACAAAAAAAAACAAAAAAAACACCATGGGATTTTGACAGAGCTTGCACTGAATCTGTAGAATGCTCTGAGTAGCACTGTCATCTTAAAAATAGGAAGTCTGCCTATCCATGAGCATGCGATGCCTTTCCATTTATTTCTATTTTTAAAAATTTCTTTCGGCAATGTTTTCTAGTTTTCAGTGTACAAGTCTTTCACTTCCTTCACTAAATTTGTTCCCGAGTATTGTATTCTTTTTGATGTTACTGTAAGTGGAACTGTTTCCTTAATTTCCTTCTGGATTGCTCATTGTTAGTGTACAGAAATGCAACTGATTTCTGCATGTTGATTCTGTATCCTGCAACTTTAAATAATTCGCTAGCTCTAATGGTTTTTAAAAGGAAATCTTTAGGGTTAAAATGGTAGCTATTATATATGTTAAAATGTCCTATCCTCATATTTCACAATCATTAGTTGCTTCAGTTAAGACAGGACAAGATCTTATTCGTTTTGTAGAAAAAGAATTAGTTCATCCTTAGACGACTTTAAAAAGCCTTCGTTGTTATTAAAATATTGTATTTCTAAAATGGTTACCCTCTGTAAGTCTATTTTTAAAATGTCTCCAAAATATCATACTAGAATTTTCAAAATAACAAAAAAAATTATTATGAAATGAAATACTAAGTACAGGAAGAAAAGAAAAAGAATCAACAGCACTTTCCCATTTGACAAATATTCTGTAGTGTTGTTGGTGACATCATCAAAACAGGTATGGAGATAAGTTTTCCTTCTGAATAATCTATTCTAGAACTGCTCTCTTTATTTCCAACATACATAACAGCAACCTCCTCTTCTTTATAGCAGCTTATAGGCAGATATTAGTGGGACCAGACCCCAAGTTCCAGTATATTTATTCAGAAAATGATTTATGGTAAACAGGTGGTACTTCAGACTCATACTAGGCGAATTAAGCTAGTGAGGGATTATTTAAATGAATATCTACCTGGCTTTCAAAAACCTGCCTCTGTGGCTGGGAAACCTCTGTGTGGCTCAGAGGAAGCCACTGATCTCTGATTTGAGAAAACCGATATAAAACTTCCAGAGTATGACTTTCAGAATTACCACACTAAATTTTATCGGTACCTAGGGATATCTGTTTCTACTCTAGGTCGATGGTTCCCAAAGGCTCACCTTCTTCATCTTTCATTTTGGTTAGTGTCTGCTAAGTAAAACTGTCTGAAGCAGCTTCACCTTTCCTATTAAGTAAAGTGTTAACGGTTTTGTGAATATTTTCCTCAATCTTAAGAAATCCTGGGCACTTCTTAGGTTTCTCAGTGACCTGAATGGCTGAGAAGGTCTGACCATGTGCCATGACTGAGAAACGCTGACGGCCGCAGGGTGAGCACGGCACTCACAGGATTCTACCTATTTACAAGGAAGGCAACGACACCCAATTTTCATTCGACAGGTTTCTCTCAGGAGGAACGCACATGCACACACGTGGAAATTACCTGAGCACCCACGAGCTGCAGCAATGCTGAGTTCACAGGAAGGAGCTCGATGTCTGTATTGATAGTGGTCTGGTCAAATGGGCAAGCCTTGCGGTGGAGTTTATTCAGGCACATCTTGCAGACAGTATGGCCACAGCCCAAACTGATGGGCTTCCGGATAGTTTCGTCGAAAGTCTGAGTGCAGATTGGGCAGGAGAGGAAATCCGTCCACTGCGGAGCTTGCACAGGCATCGCTTCTGGAGTTGCAGTTCACTGACACACACACACACACACGCGCGCGCGCGCGCGCACACACACACGCACGCACACGCCCCCCACACACGCACGCACACGCCCCCACACACACGCACAACAGCTAAAGCGAAGATTCCACTGGAATCAAAATCTTTGAAAAAAGTTTATCTTTTTTTTTTTAATATCTTCTGTAGATACAGTCAGCACATAGTGTGAAATATAACCTGGAAAACAAAGAAAAAGAAAAAAATTAGAATGTCTTCCTTTTTAAAGGCAACTGGCATTCTCATTTTGACCTATGATACAACATTTATATTGCCACAGTCCATCTTTTTCCACTTTTACAGAATTAGAGCCAAAATAAAACATTTAGTGGCATCCTCTCAACTTAAAGATGGGGAGTAGGCCCCAGAAAGTGAAATAACTTGCCTAAGGTTACACCTGAAGTTAGTAATAAAGTTAGATTCAGCACCTAAGTCTCTCATTTATCTATGATTGCTTTGTATTTTAAAATTAGCCTTTTTAGGGGTGACTAATAATATTACTTTTTCATCTGTATACGTTACATAAATCTGTTCAGCTATGAAAATTTATCAAGCCCTACAATTATGATATGGAAACTTCTGTGGATGTTACACCTCTATTAGAGGGTGTTTTTAATTGGCCTAAATTAAAAACTACCTTAAAACACTTTATCATTAAATTTGCTGTAGGCAGAGATAAAAAGAGCCTGGGTTTTTTATGGGTTAATTTTTAAGGGTTTTAGATATTCCTAAGAGTTTTATTTACTGGTAGATATTTTTAAACCCCTGGTATAGTCTATACTTGTTGCTATAGTGTGTTCTGTTAGAATAACATAGTTAAAATTATTTACTTCCAATTTTTTAAATTCTCAAATTTAAGAATGATGGAACAATTATAGTTTACCAGAACCCATATATAATCAATTTTCACTGTCTACAGTCTATTTTTAGTGGGAGATAAAAACCAAGTCACAAAACTCATCACTTGTGTCTAACAGAAATTTTCTTTATGTATAAAACCAGACCAGAAACTTCTAGCACTTATCTTAAACAATACCCGCTACACTCACTGTAAGTGTAGTTTCTAAAAATGAGAATTGATGCACAAAACAATAAAGTTAATATAGCATTACAAGTTTTTAAAGATTTGATTATGCTCAGTAGAGACTTAAAAAGATGAAAAAAAAATCTTATTTAAGCTGTAATTTAACTAGAAAAGTAATCTATACAGCTTATTTTTCAAACATTACATTTAACTAATGTTTTACTGAAATAAGTCAAATGCAAGCCCATTCATTACTGGTGAGAGAACAGTTTCTAGGAATGTAAAAACTTTTATCCATTCATTCGACAAATATTTACTAAGCATTGCTATATGCCAGACTCAGT
>NW_011888846.1:6290129-6308090 GCF_000151845.1 Pteropus vampyrus | reverse complement strand
TTAAGAAATCCTGGGCACTTCTTAGGTTTCTCAGTGACCTGAATGGCTGAGAAGGTCTGACCATGTGCCATGACTGAGAAACGCTGACGGCCGCAGGGTGAGCACGGCACTCACAGGATTCTACCTATTTACAAGGAAGGCAACGACACCCAATTTTCATTCGACAGGTTTCTCTCAGGAGGAACGCACATGCACACACGTGGAAATTACCTGAGCACCCACGAGCTGCAGCAATGCTGAGTTCACAGGAAGGAGCTCGATGTCTGTATTGATAGTGGTCTGGTCAAATGGGCAAGCCTTGCGGTGGAGTTTATTCAGGCACATCTTGCAGACAGTATGGCCACAGCCCAAACTGATGGGCTTCCGGATAGTTTCGTCGAAAGTCTGAGTGCAGATTGGGCAGGAGAGGAAATCCGTCCACTGCGGAGCTTGCACAGGCATCGCTTCTGGAGTTGCAGTTCACTGACACACACACACACACACGCGCGCGCGCGCGCGCACACACACACGCACGCACACGCCCCCCACACACGCACGCACACGCCCCCACACACACGCACAACAGCTAAAGCGAAGATTCCACTGGAATCAAAATCTTTGAAAAAAGTTTATCTTTTTTTTTTTAATATCTTCTGTAGATACAGTCAGCACATAGTGTGAAATATAACCTGGAAAACAAAGAAAAAGAAAAAAATTAGAATGTCTTCCTTTTTAAAGGCAACTGGCATTCTCATTTTGACCTATGATACAACATTTATATTGCCACAGTCCATCTTTTTCCACTTTTACAGAATTAGAGCCAAAATAAAACATTTAGTGGCATCCTCTCAACTTAAAGATGGGGAGTAGGCCCCAGAAAGTGAAATAACTTGCCTAAGGTTACACCTGAAGTTAGTAATAAAGTTAGATTCAGCACCTAAGTCTCTCATTTATCTATGATTGCTTTGTATTTTAAAATTAGCCTTTTTAGGGGTGACTAATAATATTACTTTTTCATCTGTATACGTTACATAAATCTGTTCAGCTATGAAAATTTATCAAGCCCTACAATTATGATATGGAAACTTCTGTGGATGTTACACCTCTATTAGAGGGTGTTTTTAATTGGCCTAAATTAAAAACTACCTTAAAACACTTTATCATTAAATTTGCTGTAGGCAGAGATAAAAAGAGCCTGGGTTTTTTATGGGTTAATTTTTAAGGGTTTTAGATATTCCTAAGAGTTTTATTTACTGGTAGATATTTTTAAACCCCTGGTATAGTCTATACTTGTTGCTATAGTGTGTTCTGTTAGAATAACATAGTTAAAATTATTTACTTCCAATTTTTTAAATTCTCAAATTTAAGAATGATGGAACAATTATAGTTTACCAGAACCCATATATAATCAATTTTCACTGTCTACAGTCTATTTTTAGTGGGAGATAAAAACCAAGTCACAAAACTCATCACTTGTGTCTAACAGAAATTTTCTTTATGTATAAAACCAGACCAGAAACTTCTAGCACTTATCTTAAACAATACCCGCTACACTCACTGTAAGTGTAGTTTCTAAAAATGAGAATTGATGCACAAAACAATAAAGTTAATATAGCATTACAAGTTTTTAAAGATTTGATTATGCTCAGTAGAGACTTAAAAAGATGAAAAAAAAATCTTATTTAAGCTGTAATTTAACTAGAAAAGTAATCTATACAGCTTATTTTTCAAACATTACATTTAACTAATGTTTTACTGAAATAAGTCAAATGCAAGCCCATTCATTACTGGTGAGAGAACAGTTTCTAGGAATGTAAAAACTTTTATCCATTCATTCGACAAATATTTACTAAGCATTGCTATATGCCAGACTCAGTTTGAACTGCTGAGGAAACAGTGAAACAGCATAGTCATAGTATCTGCCTTCTGAATAATCTCAGCTTTGTTTGGTTTTTGCAAAGTGTGCTACCAGACAAACGGACAATGAAAAACAATTTAATGGTCCAGTAGACAGTTACCAAGTTAATTTTACATTGAGGGTCTAAAGTTATCTGTTTTGGTGTTCAAATGGCCTTTGCAATAATAAGAAAGAAAAAAGAAATTGCCAATTTTGATTTCTATGTTTTAATTATAAATACTTTTAATAGATTATGAGTAGCTACAAGTATGCTTATATGAAATTATTACTTCTTAATACATTGAGACTATCATCTGGAATGCTCAAAAAGGAAATACAGTATCTAGTTACTCTACTCAATAGTAGTCAAATGCTACAATTGTGCATGGGGTTGCAGAATATTCCAGAATAAAGAACAAAAAAGGTTAAGTGTGTAGGGGACATAAAATTCAGAACAAGAACTGGTATTAGTCAGAAAATGTGATTAAGCTGATTAAGTCTATAAAGTCTCATTCATATGAACGCTTCTATGGATTAGCAAGGCTTCATTTTAATGCCTACAAAGATTCCGATCTTGTGTTAATCCCTGCAAAGTAGAGTTAATGAGTTTTTACTACTATGGCCTTGTAGAAAAGTTAAAATTTATTAATCATAAAGTAAAAACAAAACACTGCAGTTTATTCCCTTAAACACTATAAACTACACAAACCCCAAAGAGCACAAAAGATAAACATTTTATTGCACATTACAAGTTTTACTACTTATACGACTATGTGCCACATCCTTGCTAAATGCCTCACATAGAGCAAACCTATCAAAGGTAGGTGGTTATTGTTATCTCATTTTACAGATATAAAAAATGGAGGTTTAGGGAGACTAAGTATGTTAAAAAGAAATAGAGCTGAAATATTAACCCAAATATTCTGGATCAAAACCCAAACTCTTAATCACATAACCACCCACAGATTAAAGATTATAGAAAAGGAAGAACTATATGCAGTTTCATTGAAAAACCAAAATCACAAAGCTGCATTCCCTAACAGCTACTGACTTCTCAGTATTTGTTCTGGCGAACTGGCTGCCAAATCTAATGGTCAGGTCGCTGTTCTAATCCTACTTGTCTCCCCAACAAGATGCGAAACAGATGACCGCTTCCTCCTCCTTGAAAGTGTCGCAGATGAACTGTGCCGCCTTGCCTTTCCCAACTCAACGGCTATGCTTTTGACTTCTTAAACCCCTAAATTCTGGAGTCGTCAGGTCTCTATCTTGAGTTTCCTTTTCTCATTCTCCAGCTAGAAACCCTGAAATGGCTTCCTGTCACATTTAGAATAAAATATGGATGTCCTACTCTGGTTTACAAGGCCCTGTACTCAGCTTTCCACGTCATTTTCTAACACTTGTCCCCAACACCCACTACCCTCCAGTTACTCAAGTAAAGTTTGGTCCCATCTTACCATGTCAGTACTAGTCTCTCTGTCTAATCTTTGAATTGGAGGCCACTCTATCATTTAGATGCCACTAAAAATGTCAACCCCTCAGAAGGCCTCCCTGACCACTTAAAACTCTAAAACATCCTCTAAATCCCTCTCCAGTCCATCGCTATATTTGCATTTTCTACCTTACATTTTCATCGTCTCTGTGAGTCTCACCTGCATGCTTATATTTTTGTTTACTCGGTGTTTGTGTTCTCCGATTAGAAGACGGACTCGAGAGCACAGCCCTAATCTGTCTTGTTCACTAGGAAAGCTAGAGCTTCTTTCTCACTGCAATTTTATACACTAAAAATTTTGCACATAATTTCAAAGAGATCACAGACCTGTGAAAATCTATTCATAGACCTCTAGGGTATTTAAAGACCCTACATCAAGAAATTCTAACCTGTGTTATTCTTTCATGAATCTTAAAATTGCATCAGGTATTTGAGATTTACTGCTTTCTAGCACCGTGGAATATGGAAAACAGGCAGAAAATACAGTCAACATCAGTTTACAGACATAAAACACCTTACTGATCTCCCGTGTGATTTCATAAGATCGGTGCGGTTATAAAAAGCTTCCCACATTATTCTGTTGTTAACAAGAGTTGCTTTAAATAGAATCTTAAAACTTTATTGGTAAAAGACACTTTGGAGAACACTGAATTCTAATTTTTCAAGATATTTCTTTATGTCCCTATCAGTAACAAGTGTGACTAAGGCCTTTTCAAACACGTCTTTCCATTTAATCTTTAAAAACCCCTCAAACTGGAATCATTTTCCTTCTTTTTACAGAGAAATAAAATAACATTCCGAGAACTTATCAAAGTTACACAGGTAGTTAGGTGGCAAAGTCAAGTCACAACGACCTCAGGTTAGTACTTGCCACTGAAGCCCGTGCACCCTGCACTAGAGCAACACGACATGGAGGGGACCAGAGACGAGAAAAACAGTTTCACTTGAAGTTGTGCAGCTTCCTAACGGCAGAGCTAGGATCAGAAACCAAGTGTCCTGACTCCCAGTCCCACCCGGCCTTGCATATGAGCCCATCACTGATCCTCTGGAAGATTTTTAAAATGTCCTTGCATATTAAAACAACAGCTAGCGATATTTGGTTTAGATCAGACATCCAATAACCTTGGGAATAATATGTAAAATTAATTATATACACATGCTCATTCTTCTGGGAATAAGACCCATGACTTTTATCAGATTCTCAAAGAGGGTTTTGTTTGGGGAGAGAAGGAAGATAAGACTCACTGACCCAGACATACTGAAATAAAACAACAGTTAAAAACATAAGAATATAGAAAAAACAGAAACGATTTATATGAACGTATATTTCCTGTGTTTACACTACAATCTCATCAAACTCATAAAAACATTTTAAGTAATATTCATGTGGGTCAAAAAATTTTTTGAAGATTACAGCGGAGTATCTCCTCGCATCCTGTCTCCCATCCTATAGTCCTCCCTTCTGTCCTGTCTCCACAGATAAATCACTTATGACTTTCTTTTCGGTTTCTTCACACGGGTCAATACACAAATACATATATTATTAATTGGAAAGAAAACATTTTAAGTGCTGTTATTCGCAACTCTTCTATCTCTTCACTAAACCAGTTTTCCTTTGAAATTATTCCTAGAAACTTTTTCCATTCCCAGTAAAAAGTAAATATTCAGTTACTCGCGACAAAATGTCTTATTGGTCTTTCCTATGTACCCAGCACTGGGGATAAAATAGTGAACAAGCAAGTCATTCCGAGCCTGCATGGAGTATACACGGCTGCCTTCATTAGCTGTACAAATAATAATGACACAACTAAATACGAAACTGCAAGTTGTGGCACACGATGCGAAGATAAAGGACGGGGAGATAAAAGCACGTGACAGATAATCCAACCAACTGGGGCGGGGCTGTGTGGGGAGCTGCTTCTCTGAGGAACTGATATTTAGGGTGAGATTTGAAAGATGAAGGCTGAATAAAAGGGGAGAGTAACGTGTAATGCGTGCGTGTAGATCCCAGGTAAAGGAAGAGTATGACCACGGGTCTTAGACTAGATAGAATGTAGGACAACTGGGGAGCAAGGAGAAAACCACCTAGGGAGACCAAAACAAAAACGAAGCAGAGAGCAAGAGAGAAAGGCATGTGAAGAGACCAAAGAATCAGCGAGGACCAACAACACGGGCTTTTAACTCGTGTTATGGCACCTGGTCTTCCTGTGAGGAGTAACGTGAGAGCACGGAGGGAGCAGCGGAGGAAGCAGCGAGGGGCCCGCTTCATCGCTTCTAATATCCCCTAATCTGCATACTCGTCTCGCTAACCCTAGTCAACTGAGATCCCCGCCTTCGAGGCCCTGAGAGGAAGAACCACCTGACCACCTGACGGGACTCCTCTCTTTCACTACTGGGCCCTGAAGAACCCGAGTGCTGTTATACCAGAATCACGTCTACTTCAAGAAAACTTGGCATGTAAAAAATTCTAACAGAGAATAGCGATTACAGCGACCATTCATACTGCAGAAAGATAATCTAATTAACCGAGGTATTTAGAATAGGATTCTTTTAAAAGAAAGGCTAGATATCTTTGTAATTGAGAAAAATTGGAGAATGGCTAAACAGAAGGTACACCTGTACTATGGAAACACACGGAATTATTAAAATGAACATTGTGCATGTAGAAATGGCAGCGATCAAAAATACACTAAGTAAACACAAAACTCGCAGACCAATACATATGATATCATTTGTGCTGGGGAGGGGGGTAAATCCTACATATTAATCTTGATTTTAATGAATGTAAATAGATGGGAAGGAGAAGGTCTGGAAAGATAGCTAAAGAACTTCACAGCACTTACACAGTTTAAGCAACTTATAAAATGTATACAATCATGAATTACATAAGCACAAATAAATGTGAAGGAATGAAAACAAGAAAAATTAGAGTACATGTAGAACACAATTTAGGCTATTTCTATGATAACTTTGAACAAGAGTATTCGAAATATTTTTCCTTATAAATTGACCTTCTTTTACACATTTAAATAGTCAAATCATCAAAACTTACTACCTCTTTTCAAAATTCATTAAAAACCCTGGTAAATCTCTCTGTGATTTATCTGCTTCAAAGAACACAGTTTATTAACCTAGTAAAATGAGATACATAGTTGCTAACCTCTTACATTTTCTAGTAAAATAGCTTAGAGACATACAAAATCAGCACCCAGTCCTCTTAAAATAAAAGCATTCTTTTGACCATAACCATAGGTTTGAGAGACCAAGGGGAAAACAGTATTGTAAAAGCTTGACTGCCTGGGAAATCTGATGATTAAGAATAGTAAGTCACTCTTTCATGATTCTATTTCAGGAATTACAGGAACATAAAGCACAGATTTTTTTTTTAGAGACAAAGTGTCATTAATTGTAGTTATCAGATCTAAGAAGAATTTCCCCTTCTTCATTCTTTAAACATCTTTCTGCAAAGTCATCTTTCTAAACCTTCTCCAAGATGGTATTTATATCATCTTCAACCACAAAATATACCTAAACTACAAGGACACATGGCTTGGTGAATGTAATAAACATTGTTTCAGTCAAGAGAAAACATAAAATTACTAAAATGCTAACAACCAGATTCTTTAAATTTCCTCAGAGCAAGGTTTAGTCAAGGGGAAAAAAACCCTAATTAATTCTAATAAATAAAGCACACGTGCTCAAGGCCTGCAGATAAATCATTATGCGTTAGGGACCAGCCCAAATCTAGCTCATTAGGAGTAGTTCTGCTGGAATCTTCCTAATCAGAAACAGAGCAGGAATGATGTCCTCTTTACTTAAAAAAAAAAAAAAATCCAAAAGAGTGATTCTGAGCTCACTGCTCAGGGCAATGGTCAACATTCCCATTAGTTTAAATAAGGTCCACCTACCCTCCTACACAAATGGCAACAATGAGTGATTTTGCTGTAGATAAATAACAGACAATACAGAAGACACATGATAAATAGAAATCAGACCAGCTTGAAGAAGGTCCATACCATTTCACCAGTAACAGAAACATTTTTATACCAAGAAGAATGTTCATGGAAAACCAAAAAATTATTATTTGGTTACATGCCTTTTTCACACCGCTGACTGGAGCTAGTGTACAGAATCAGACATTTGATGCTTTACTAATTTATCCCAACTCCTAAATTCTGGTTAAAAACCATCACTTCTAAATATCTCTATATTTTTTCTATTAGTAAAATTAATCACTAATATTATCATTTCACTTTGCTGGGAGTTTTTTTTTTTTTTTATCTTATCAGAGTAAGAAAATTATTTCAATGAACAGTAAACAAGACCAATGACTCATTCCATCAGAGAAGTGATTAGTTTGCAGATATCAACCTCCAACTCTTACAGCTGCCCTGTCCCTACTCAATTCAAATCCATGCCTCTGCAAACGCACAAATAACTGCACGCTGTGAGCCTCCAGGTTTAACTGCGATTAAGGCAGCTGCCAAAGAGCGACTATAGACAAAATTATGACGCCATAAAGCATAACGGAGCCTGGTTTTCTGAAAACAAACCAGGTGTCAAGCGTTATTCTAGGTGTTTCAGATGGTTCTCTTATTTAAATGTCTACCAAAAATCTATAGCACAACATAAACCACCACCAGTAACCGGTATTCATTAAGCACCAACTAGATGTCAGCACTTTCGGTGCTCTATATGCAGTATCTAGTTAACTAAATGTTCAAGCGATGCTGTGATGTGGCTTATTATCTCCACGGTAAAGATAAAGATGCCAAAGTACGAAGAGGTGATCGAGGCGTAAGGCCAGTAAGTGGCAGGACCATGTTTCAAATTCAGTCTGGCCTAACTCCCAAACCAGTCCTTCTAAATCCTGTAATGCATGCCACCTTACAAATGAAAGTTAATAGTCATTAAGGCGAGGGAGCTTTTAGGGGTGATGGAAATGTTCTAAAATTGGATTGTGGTGACAGCTGCACAGTTCTGTAAATTTACTAAAAATCACTGAATTGTGCACTTAAAATGAGTGAATTTTATAGTATGCAAATGATATTCAATAAAGCTGTTAAAAGTCATTAAAAGCTTTTTACGAAAGTCAGTTTTTAAATTTTTCAATGTAATAACTTAAAAATATAAAGACACTATTCACATTTCTTCTATGAACACAGCAATGAGCCCTCTTAAAAAATTATACTGCTTTGAAGATTCATTTAAGTATGTTAGAAACTGACATTTAAAAAATTGTTAATTTTTTTTTTACCATCTCCTCTATTACAGGTTCATTTTATCTGCCTCTGATTTAGAGGGAGAAACATGGAAATTAAAATTCATCTAGTATCTACTCTGGGCTAGCCACTCTGAGGCACTACTATGCTCATTTTATACACAACTTCTGAGCTTCTGCAGCATTAAATAACTTGCCCGAAGCTAATAAATTATTGAGCTGAGACTAAGACTCGGCTCTTATGTGAATCTGAAGTATAAGTTGCTCTGGGAAAGATATTACATCAAGCAAAACCTTAACTTCTGTAAGAAGACAATCTTGGATCCACTTCCACCCCCTCTTACCCCATGAGATGAGTTTAACTCGTTATGGTTGGCCTTAACTTATAAGGTGCCATTTCTCTGGAACATTTCCATAGCAACCAATATGCAGTGCAACATCAGAGAAAAGTTTTAACTATCTTGAAAATTAAAGCTAAAAGCTGGAAATAAAAAAAGAAAAAGAAAAGAAAAGAAGATGTATATAACACTACTCAGTGTTATAATTTTCAGCAGCGTATCAATTAATTTACAGATGAAAAAGACTTTTGAGGAGGCTCAAGGTTTTTCCAGCAATAATACTCTGTGAAGAAAGATCCAATTTTGACTGTAAAAATATCTCTTCCCAAAATATAAGGGTTGAATTGTAACCCTATATTATATGAAATATCCTAGATATAATTTCATGTGCTGTTAGTACAAATGGAGAACTACTTGAGATAAGTATAAAGAGGAAGGCTTGTGATTTAGAGGGGAAAAGCCTGAAAAACGACTTGATAAAGAAGGGCTGAGAAAGCTGCAAAAGGCTTATTTAGGTTACTTACATTCCCAGGGTGGAGAGGGACAAAAAGAAACATCTCTACCTCCAACCTAAAGCCAAATTTAGGAGAAGAAACACCGAGGAAGATAAAGACCATTCATGGAGATCCTGTCTTATCTGAAGCTGAAACAGTACTGGAGGAAGTGAATCAGTCTCTAACTTTGTGTACATAGTTTGAAGCTCCGGGTTTCTATTGCAGGAAACAAAGTTATACATTGTGTATAAATGTGCTACACTGAAGACCAACCACATCAGCAGTTATTCAAGAGGTGGTAGAATGAAAAGCCCAGACTCAAAAGCATCATCTTTAAAGAAGCTGTGAGGTAGTAAGCAGAAAAACATATTACAGCAAAACAACAAAGGGGAAAATTTTTTTCCAGTTTTTGCATTAATACTCTGCTGAATACTACATATACTATACACTGTCAAGTAAGTAAATATGTCACCATCATACAGTGGTAGGCTAAACATCAAGGACATACCACGAAATTCAGAATATTTTGGAATACAAGTAGGCATTTTAGTTGATCTGCTATCTCGTTAATGGCATTCAAATTAAATGCAAATTTCTGAAACTGGTTTTCTTTGTGAAAATTGATGTATCCTTAATTAAGGCTCTTCTCTAAATCATAAAGATAACCTCTCACTACAAAAGATTTATGAATAAATTCTGAAGACTAGGCCAAATATTTTAACAAGGCTTTAAATAGTTTTTCAGGTCACGTTTTGAAATCGACCTCCTGCTACAATAATAGCTCCTTTTTATAGAAAAGGTTTGCTCTTCCTGTCCACTGGAGTTATTTTGAGACACAATGACAAATGTGATTGGCAAGTACTCAATATCTTGAACGTAGAGGGAAATGCTCACGATGAAAAGAAAAGCTAACTTGTGCCTCATATTTATATTTCAGATTGTTAAATACTACCCTATAGACGCCTGTGAAATCCAATGAAATTGTGACATTTTAAGCAGCAGCACTAACATTCTTTCTTCAACTCCTCCCTCTCTACTAGTTCTTTTCCCACTCACACACTTAAATCCTTGTAAACACATTTCTACCTCTGATCTGTTTTATCAAATTAAAAGAAAGTCATTCAATCCTGTCTCCGTCTTCTCCTAAACTCTATTCTCTATTCCCTCGCCTTTCAGTTTTTAAACTACCACTTTATCCCAATCACTATTTTGAAATGCCTCTCACCTAGCACATCGATGACCTTCTGACGAAATTCAATGGTCACATCTCAGTCCTTATCTTCTTTCTTTCTATATGGCATTTAATAATGTTGACGAGCTACAACTACAAAGGTGGCCCCCTTTTGACTTCTATAATGGCATACTAAGTATGACACTAACTGGCAGGCCACTCCTTGTGTTTCTCTCAAGAGCTTCAGAATTCATCCTTGATTCTCTTCTCTAAACAATTTCCTTGAGTGATGTCATCTATTTTTCAGCTTTCAACTACCAACTAGAAGCTGACAACTTCCAAATCTATATCGCAAGTTCAGACCTCTTTCCTGAGTGCCCGGGCCATATAACCAGATAGCTGCTGGTCGTCAATGTCCTTTAGTGTCGGGGCACCTCAACCTTACCATATCTTTTGTCCCTATGTCAATGATTGACTCAACTGCTGACAGAGTATGAGAAAGTATCTTTGACTACTTCCTTTTCCTCAAATCCTCCCTACTCCCTCAACTAATCAATCACCATATCCTAGTTATGTTATTTTTTTTTAAATGTTTCTTGAAACCCTCCCATGCATTCTCAATACCTTAATTTAGGCTACATCTCTTACCTGGATCACGGTGATAATTTCTTAACTGGTATCCCTGTTAATGTTAACCTCAAAAGAGCAAGGCTAGGCTATAACTAGACTGTAAATTCCTTAAAGTCAGAAACACCTTGGGTTTTCCCCACCCTACTCTCTTGCTATTTGCTTTATGGTTTTAATACAGAAGCCAGCCAATACACATTAGCAAATCTATGAAGCTGGAGTATTTACGTTTTCTCCAATAGAAAGTCAACAGGGCTAAAGGAAAGCTGACAGGGAAGAAACCTAGGGTCTTATCACCCAGAATAGCATGCACAGCTCAACACCGACACACATCCGAAAAACACTATAAACCAACTGGATCTAAAAGACACCCATAGAATACTATACCCGACAACAGCAGAATTATCATTCAGTGCATAGGGAAGGTTCTCCAAGGCAGGCCACAGGCCAGACCAGTACAGGAACCCTGGAACTGTTGAAGCCTACTAGTTTATTTATTTTTTAATCGGGTTATCGCAAATACTGTATTTCTTTTGAAGAGAACTACAAGGAATATTTTATTAGAAAATTTCACTGCAAAATAATCAGGAGACTGAAATAAAAAATGAATGCTAATTTTATATATAACATATTGAAGTATACAGAAAGGCTCGAGACTGTTCAGCTCCATGAATTATCACATTAGCAGAAGCCCAGAGGCTTCCTCCCCATCCCTCCCAACCATTGCTCCTTTATTTTCCTCAAAGGTCACTACTATCCTAACTTCTAATACTATAAATCAGTTCTGCCTGTTTTAAAACTCTATATAATGGAATCATCAGTCCATATTCTTTTTGTATGTCAGCTTCTTTCGCTCAACATTCTATTTGTTAGATTTTTTTTCTACGTTTATATTTTAAACTGTTACAAAGCACTCCAGTAATATCAACCAGTTAGGAAGGACCCTTTATGAACTCACTTTTGGAACAGTGACGACATCTGAATTTTGAATGCTGCAGATTTCTTAGGCTGGACTGGTAGGAACAAAAACAGGTGTCGAAAACAAAACTTAAGAACAAAGAGTCCCCTCCTTGTTCATGAAAACAAGGCAGCATATGTGTCACACTGATAGCCCCTACTTTTTTCCTTTTATTTGCTTCTATTTCTTTTTTTCCAGGGACCGTGTGCCTTAGACTTCCTTGTGGCACTTGGTGGCTAGCACAGGGCTTTGACTGATTCTAGAACTGGGCAACAAAGAGAAAACAGGCAGATATATTCAGACTAGGTAAGCTGCATGCGCAACATACTCATTTTGCAACAGTCGGGTGAAACTTGAGTACATACTTGGACCTAGGGAATTTTTGCATTTTAAAGATATAATCTAACATATTTAATAATAAAATAAAATAATATTAGTGTTATTAAAATGTATTGTCTCCATAATGTACTGGCCAAGGCTTAAGAACATTTATATTACTTTCTGCTTATTTATGGAATATACCTGATAGAATTCAAACTATTTCCAGAAAACAAAGTCATGTGACTTTCAATTGCACATATTTGAAAAATGCTACAAAAAAAGTATAAATTCATTTTCCATTTTAGAATTACTTTAGACTTAGGCAAATATTATTTTGAAGAGTTTAAAAGAATGAACAAATTGCTACATGGGCTCTAAACACAGGCACTTACAGCTGCAATATGTCTTATGCATATACATAATGTGGTTTGGAACAGGTGTATGTAAATTAGAAGATATTTTGCTGATTCTCAAAGTAGTAACTACTGATTTGTTGCTAATACAGCAGAATGAAACATAAAACACTTCCTCTAAAATATGTAATGATAATCTTTTAGGGATTAAATTCGTGCTTAGGTTTTGTCCTGTGGGTTGCAGTGGGGAGGGGATAAAAGGTTGGGGTAAGTCTAACTGCTGTGGGTCGCACAATAAAACAGATAAATAAATCTACTATTACATTCTATTCTTCGGTAAAAATAGGAAGCCCTGCTTTCTTCTCTTAAAAAATTATGAACAGTTTGTCCTACTCTTCCCCTAACCCCAAACCTTCTCCCCATTTCCCTACAGGCATTACTGCGTGAATTTCCTTAGGGACGGGTTACTTAAGCACCTTATTTAAAATGACCCCCCAACCGCGATCCCACTAGTGCGTACACAAATCGTGCTTCTCGTTTCTTCCCTGATTCCTTTTTCTCCCTAGTACGTTTCACGACCCAATATGCAGTTTTTACTTATTTTGTTACAGCATACACACCCACCGCTACTAACATGTAAACTCTATATAAAGACAGGGATTTCTGTTTCTCTCTTTAAGCTTTCTGAGTCCATTCTATGTGCCAGACACTATTCTAACTGTTTTCACGCTTCATCTCACTTAGTGCTCGCGATGACCCTACTAGGTATCATTATAACTTAATTTTAGAGTTGAGGAAACTGATGCACGGATGTTAGGTAACACGCTCAATTTCACGTAACTAAATTTATCCTATTTTTAAGCCAGTAATTCCTTCTGAAGTCCTTATTTCTTTGGTGATACCACTATCCAACTTTACACTCACATGTACCAAGTATTCTGGTAATCGTCCTAGATTCCATCCTCTTCTACCCCATTAAAACATTTTGTTATTTCTTACATTTATAGCCTCCTTTCTATCTCTGCTCTCATAGAGCATATAGTCTCTCTCACTGGATCACACAGTAAGACACCTTTTAACTGATCTCTGCCTCCAGCTTTGTTCTTACCTTCCTCCACCCTCCTCACAGCTGCTATGTTTTTCTCCCATGACAAACGACTCAATAAAAAAAGGGCAACAGACTTGAACAGACGTTTCACAAAAGAAGATATCCAAATGGCCAATAAGCATATTATATGCTTACTTCAGAGTTACAGATTATTAGTCACGAGGGGAATTTAAATTAACATGACAATGAGATAAACCTACCACAATAGCTAAAAAAATTGCAAACTGACAAAACCAAGTATTAAAGAGAATATGAGCATGTAAAATTCTCATATAATGCTGATGGCACTGAGAATTGGTACATTCATCTGATAAACTGGCAGTATCTACTTAGGCCAAACAAAATGACCCCCAAATTCCACTCCTGGGTATTTATACAAGACAAATGATTACATATATTCCCCCAAAAGATGTACACAAGAATGTTCATGGAGGCTTCATTCATAAAAAGCTAAAAACAAATGGGAAATAACCCGAAGATCGCTATTTCCACAATTACCTAGAGGCGGAAGAGCCACCCCCAGGCAGCACCGCATCTATGCACGAACCTTGCAGCCCGTCGCCCACCACCAGCCCCGCACAGCAGGCGCTGCTCCCTCACAGACCGTGCACCTACATCCCCGAACTGGCCCCGTTTCCTCTCTCCCCACCCGCTTCAGCCACAGCCAGTGCGAACGCTTTCAAAACAACTTACGTCTTCTTCCTCAAAATCCTTGGCATTCTCGGATGGCAGACACGCTGTCTTCTCCACCCGGCCCTGCTGCTGGGGGTTTAGACTGCACGCCCCAGGACCTGGTCCTTTTTCGGGGCAGCATACAGCTCGATAAACCCTTCCTTTTAGAAAAGCATTTGGCTGTAAAAGTTTGTGTTTAACAACTCCAACTATGCAGCATTCTGGAAAAGGCAAAACTATGGAGACAATAAAAAGATCAGTGGATGCTAGAAGTTGGGGCGAGGAGGGACGAATAGGTAAAGAAAGCACAGAGGATTTTTAGGGCAATGATATGATAATGATGGATGCATGTCATCACACATTTATCCAGACCTACAGAATGTGCACCCCACAAGTGAACCCCAATGCAAACTATGGACTTAGTGTCAATGTAGTTCATCAGCTGCAACAAAACGTACCCATCTGGTGGCAGATGCTGAGAAAGCGGGGGAAGCCACGCATGTGCACAGGCAGGAAGTAAATGGGAAATTCTGTTACCTTCTTCTCAATATTGCTGTGAACCTAAAACTGCTCTAAAAAATCAAGTCTTTAAAAACAAAAAAGATACAAAAAAATCAATAACTGAACCTGAAATCTCTCAAATATGGATGTTCTGTCGATAGGATTTTACTCCCCTCTTTCCCCATGCCTTCACCATTTTGCCAGTATGCACCTAAGAAGATGCCTAAACTTTTATCTTAACATCTGAGTTCAGTGAAGTAACCAGTGCCGATAATTAGGAGAATAGGTGCTATTCAATGTTCAATGATGTTTTCATAAAAATATTACCTGTTCTAGGCTTTGTGATAGTCTAAGTTACTCTTAAATGCATTTAAAGAGATTTAAATATCACATTTTCTATTCTAAGGATTTTACTTCAAAAAGCTAACATTTTTTAAGAGTGGTAGAAAGAGAATAAATTGGAAGGGCCTTAGTGCCCATGGTGAGCAGGTTTTCATCAACTGTAGACCTACATATATAAAATGACATTTCTGAAAAACTTGACTCAGCTCAAATGAGTCACTCCAAAGAACCCATAACTCAATTTTTCTAAATAAATGGAGAGCGTTACATTTATTTTTTATAAGTTTTTAATAAATTTAAAGAGAGGCTAGATTCAAGCAGAGTGACAGTTTTAATCAAAACAGTTCAAAAACTGCTATCAATGGGGTAATTAATGTAAAAATTGACATATAAAACATGGGTTTTAAAAGCAGTAATTACAGGAAAAGCATTTCAAAATGAAGGTTAAAATCCAGGTTTTTTTTTCCTAAGTACAGTACTTAATCATGGAAGACCACTATTTTTTACAGACCGTCTCCACAAAATGGACTTTTGAGCAAGCATAACCAGTACACAGAGAAGGTCAAGTCAAGATCGTACAAAACATGGCTACTTTCAGCAAAAGCAGAGGTACTGACCACCTCGAAAAGCAAGAGAGACTGACATGAGACTCTCTATTTTTCATATTCTGGAAACTTCAACATGATGAGTTTAGGAAAATACAAGTTCATGTTGTAATCATTTTGAATTTTACAGACCAAGATGCAGTTTGGTTAGAATCCAAATGTTAATTAGAGCCAATAGGGAATTCTGGATACTAATAACATCGTTCAATTAAATTCTATTTGCCCATACCAGCCAATTCATATTAGTATTGGAAATTAATTTTTGTTGTCTAAAATGTGTCAAACATGGAGAAAAAAATGTTTTCATCATAAATGAATTATAGAGAAAAATCAATAGGATAAATTTCTTCATTTAAGATTCTAATTGTTAAAAGAATAATACATCACTATTAAATCTATAGCAATAACCTCTACAGTTGTATTAATATATTTTAAATTACATAGTATATAATCAAATAGTCCCCGATAATCACTTCAAAAGTGACTGTAACTTCAAAAGTGATTGTAAAAGCAAACCCAATTAGAGGGGATCCCAAGAGAAAACTAAAATAGGGAGATCTAGACTCTGATCTCAACTCTCCCATTTACTAGCCCTGAGAGATCTGTGTACTTCTGATTAAGATTCAAAAGGGTTAGATAATATGACAGAAACAGATGACTCAAGAATTTAGGAACAAAGAAGAGAACAGTAACAGACAATGCTTTGATAGGGAACTGAGGAAACCACACTGTAATAGGCAACATTTGGTAAGGCTAGGTCTCTGGGAGGAGTAAAGGATTTCAAATTATGTAAAGTTTAGGGCTGCTGGTAGACTAAGTGACAAAGCACTGAAAATGAAGGCTTGAGGACAAATGGAAACCCTGTGAACAGAAAAATTCTCTGTGGCAGTGAATGTAAGTGAAGAACTGGACCTTGGAAGAATATCTGATATCAGCACTCTTCAACAGGACTTTCTGAAATGATAGAAATGTTCCATACCTGTGTTTTCCAACATAGTAGCCACTAGCCACATGTGGCTTTTGAGCTCTCGCAATGTAACTAGTGCAAGTGGGAAATCAAATTTTATAGTTTATTTGATTTTAATTAAAACAAATTTATCCGTACATTTGAGCATTATTTAGCAGTAAAAAGAAATGTGCTATCAAGCCACTAAAAGACATGGAAGAACCTTAAGTGGACATTGCTAAGTGACAGAAGACAATCTTACCCGTAGAACTGGACAACGCAAAGGGTGAACCCTAATGCAAACTATGAACTCTAGTTAGTAATAATTTATCAATACTGGTTAATGAATCATAATAAACGCACCACACTAATGCAAGATGTTAACACGGGTAACTGAGGGATGGATGGTACATATGGAAACTGTACTTTCAGCATAATTTTTCTATACACCTAAAACTACTCTAAAAATATAAAATTCTATCAAAATTTCTAAATTTAAGTAGTCATACGTAGACAGTGGCTGGTTTCTAACACCACAGGTCCATATTAATGAAACAATGATGTGAGGACAAAATTAGAATGGTATTTCATTTCTGACCACCACCCCAAAGTACACATACAGCTAATCCTGAACTATACAAAGTTTATATGTGGCCTGAATATCACATTTTACAGCAGAATTTTAAAAAATATTCTAGATGAATATTTAAATCCATTTTTGATAAACAGAATTTAGGGAGGAAAATAACATTTACTGAACAGGGTACTAGATATCAGGTACTACACTAAAGATATATGTTATCACATTTAAATCTCAAAACCATCTTTAAAGGAAAGCATTACCATTTCTGTTTTTGCAGATGAAGAATCAGAAAGCTTAAGTGATAAAAGATGAGAACCTAGCTAGATCTGACTCTGAAATCTATGTTCTAATATACT
>NW_011888846.1:6287693-6290079 GCF_000151845.1 Pteropus vampyrus | reverse complement strand
AAGGGTGAACCCTAATGCAAACTATGAACTCTAGTTAGTAATAATTTATCAATACTGGTTAATGAATCATAATAAACGCACCACACTAATGCAAGATGTTAACACGGGTAACTGAGGGATGGATGGTACATATGGAAACTGTACTTTCAGCATAATTTTTCTATACACCTAAAACTACTCTAAAAATATAAAATTCTATCAAAATTTCTAAATTTAAGTAGTCATACGTAGACAGTGGCTGGTTTCTAACACCACAGGTCCATATTAATGAAACAATGATGTGGGGACAAAATTAGAATGGTATTTCATTTCTGACCACCACCCCAAAGTACACATACAGCTAATCCTGAACTATACAAAGTTTATATGTGGCCTGAATATCACATTTTACAGCAGAATTTTAAAAAATATTCTAGATGAATATTTAAATCCATTTTTGATAAACAGAATTTAGGGAGGAAAATAACATTTACTGAACAGGGTACTAGATATCAGGTACTACACTAAAGATATATGTTATCACATTTAAATCTCAAAACCATCTTTAAAGGAAAGCATTACCATTTCTGTTTTTGCAGATGAAGAATCAGAAAGCTTAAGTGATAAAAGATGAGAACCTAGCTAGATCTGACTCTGAAATCTATGTTCTAATATACTCTGATATATATATACTTTTATGATACTGCAAATTACAAATATAACAATTTTCCCACAATAAATTTATCATCAAGAACCCCTAATTTCTGGAGTCATTTTTTTTTCTTATTCTTCGCTAAACCTTTTGAACAAGTTATATAGCACAAAATAATTAATGACACACTCAAGAGTCTAATGAGATGCTGTCCCTATATTAAATGGCCCCGAGCTAATGTGTTTGTTTTTGTCATCTCTCCTTGCTGTCCATCTTACCTATAGTGCCTCTACTCTTACATCTAATTCGCA
This sequence comes from Pteropus vampyrus, assembly GCF_000151845.1. NCBI lineage: Eukaryota > Metazoa > Chordata > Mammalia > Chiroptera > Pteropodidae > Pteropus > Pteropus vampyrus. The sequence goes on along the minus strand of NW_011888846.1, from coordinate 6,289,137 downwards.
CCCTTTAATTGCCGTGGAATTAGAAAACAGAGAAATCAAACATCTCAGAATTACCTATAAAGTAAAAGAGCTTCTAAGCCAGTCCTTTAGTACAGATGATTTAGTTCATTAATTTTGTGACAATTAAAGGTCTTTTTGTCTACTTCTTACTCTATACTGGAACCTGGAGATGAAATACTGTTCTATAATAAAGCTAAAAATATTACGGTTCTGTTTTAGTCACAAATCTTCCGCTACACCATATTTTCAAGCATAGATCTCTAAACATCAGCCATGCAAAGATGTTATTTTTATAATTAAGTTTAGTACATTAGCTTTCCAATAAATGTTACTATCAAAAATTAATGAGGGATATATAAAAACAGAAAGATAATTACAAAGAGTTGATATTTTCCTGGAAAAAAGATACTATCAAAAATAATCAGAAATTTTACTGCATTGAGTTCTAAATATTCTTATATAATTCTTTCTCATCACTTAAGTTGTCCTTAGAATTAAATGAACTATTCTCTAAAAAGGGGGAGATTAATATCAAAATTTAAATTCTTCTCCACCTATATCTCCCATTACCTACTAAAAAATTTTTACTCTTAGCATGAAATCTATATTTCATTTCTCACCATGAAGTTTAAGATTTCAATTTAGTTAGGGGAAGGACCAATTTGAATTTAAGAAAAGGATAAAAGAATATTTTTAAAGCCCCAAACTGAAATTTCAAACTTAGCAACTCTAAATTTACAGAAGTCCAATTATATTACACATTATTCCAGAAAGAAAAAAAAAAACAACACTGTTTTTCTCCCTCAATCAACCAACTTAAACCATCAAAAATAAATAAATAAATAAAAGCTACGAAACAATTGCTTCTGTAACAGTGTCTTTGTTTTGGGCTGAAGTCAGATATGAGGCCAAGACCAAGGTTTCTAAGATTTATTCAACAAGGGATTAAAAGTAGAGTCAGGCAAATTATAACTATATTCTCAAATATTAGCTGAATAAAAGTCATAAGTTAGATTCATAAGATCAAAGAGTTTCAATTTAACAATCATTTCTCAATATGACCTCAAGTCCAAATAAGTCTGTTCATATTCCAAGTTGCTTCTTTACATTAAGAAAAACCAAAAGGCAAACAATCTGTAGATAACAGATAAATATTAGTTGCTCCCATTTGCATGTAACACTGAAATTTAGTTAATTCTCACAACCCAATGAGGAACTACAAATGAGTTGGAATCTAAATACAACTCCTCTGCAGTGACCAAAACTGAAACTGCGAATTGCTGTGACTTCCAACTCTTCCTCCATGGTCCCTGGCAGCGCGCCTAAAGTACTTAGAGAAGCACACAAAGAGTGAGGTGGTCTGATCCCTAACAATCATATCCCAAAGTTTTGCCTGCAATTTCAATTATATATAGCACTCTTCCTCCTCAACCTTGGCTCAAAA
>NW_011888846.1:6283417-6286856 GCF_000151845.1 Pteropus vampyrus | reverse complement strand
GTAGAAGATTTATTCTTCTACGACAGAATGCAATTTCAGTCAGCTTAACTGTGCATGGAAGGTGAACTCAAAATTTTTACTAGAATTCTTTTTTTCTGAACCAATGAGGAAAACACTGTGAATTGATAAGAGGTATCTAATATAAAAGGAAACAGGCACAAGTCTAACGGATATGGATATAAATAAAGATGCTGACTATCTGAGGGATTCAGGGCAACATTACTTCAGATTAGTAAACTTCACAGTTGAAAATGTATAGCATCTACCTTAAGAAACTTTGGAGAAAAATTCCTTTGTATGAATGCCTGACAAAATTAATCTTGTGCAAAATTCCTTTGTATGAATGCCTGACAAAATTAACCTCTAAGGCTGGTCCAAATCCAGCCCAGACTCCAGGATTAAACAGAAGGGATTTTGAAGAGGACCCTCCGGAACAGGCGGATTTAGAAGTCTGTGCCGGAAGTGACTGTTTTGAAGCAGGCCAGTCTGAGAATTTAAATCCCTTGGACTCCGACCCCGAAGAATACCTGAACTCCTGAGCATGGACAGGGCCAAAGCTAAACCGGGTCAGTGAACCCCGCCAAGGAACATGCTGCTCCGAGGTGTCCACCAAACAAGGATCATTTATCAGTTTATTCTTCACCTTGTGGGATGTCAGCCACTCTCAAGACACAGGCAGGAGCAGACTGATTACACCCCATCGAACGCCATTCAAGCCCTAAGATCTGGTGATTTAAAAACATGCTGCAGAATTCTCAATGGTCTGTGGCTTTAAGAAATGTAAATGAAGAATTTCAAACGTTAGCTGACCCAACTTTAAACATCACTGAAATGTTGCCAGTCATCTTTAAATTTTCATAAAGTACTTCAAAGGCACAACTTAGTAACTGCTTACATAACAAATTAAAGCCATGAAACAATTATAGCAACGCCACAAATCTGTCCTATATAAATTGTTTGTTTCTATATTCATAGCATTTCAATTTCCTAAAAGCAAAAGTAAGTGTTTCTTTTGTAATTCGCATGGATAAATACTTCCTCAAACTTGTAAGTGAATATTTCGCAGGGTACAAACAATGATAATAGAAAGGTTCATTATGAAGGCTAAAAGCGAGTCTAGTATCATAAGACATGGTTCATGGTCAAAGCAAGGAATCTGTCAATACAGGAGATACTTCGAAGTTTCACCCTGAAACATATGGTAGCAGCAGTAAAGCATCAAATTTGTTTCACAAGACCTAGATTTGAGTAAGCTCTTTTACCTAATAATAATGTGGCCTTTTGCTAGTTACTTAGCTTCTCCTCATCTCAGATTCTCATATTTAAAATGAGAACAATATCACCTAACTAGGAGGATTAAATAAGAACTTTTTTTACTCATTTAACAAATATACTTTGAAAAACTAATTTTTTACATACAAAACCCTTTTGAATCTTTACAAATGAATCAAATATATATATTAACTTTCAATATCACCAAGAAAATGCAAATCTGATTCTCAAGCTATGGTCCCAAAACTACTTAGAAGGAAATTCTTAAACACTAAGAAAATCTGGACGGAAATCATCAGAAAAAAAACATCGATAACGATGATATGACCATTGCAGGATCAAATCTTGAAATAGTTTTGACACAAAAACAGAAATCTCTGAGTTTTTTTCAATGTTAAACAGAAATACTGACCCAGACTCAACTCATAAATTGCTGGGTCAACAGACAATTTCAAACACAGAACCTTAACACTTAAAAAGCTTTGTTTTCAGAAAAATATTAGGCAAGAGACAGATTAATCCTTAACACAACATAAAAACATTTTTTTCACAACAAAGCACTCTAACAACATAGAATTTACAAACTCATAAGTTACTACAATTGTTGCAATAAGTTTAGGGTCACAGAGAAATTTAAGAATCACTGCAATACAAACTTTAGTTGCATTCTGAACTGATATAACAAGACTCAGCACCGAAAAAATTAGATTTGAGCACTTAGAAAAAAGTGCCCTTTTCTGAAACGTATTCCCAGAAAATGCACATTAGCAGGAGCCATGTGAAACTTTTCCCCACCACTTAAAAACTCAGAACATCCACACTATGTATGCTATGCATAAAGTGAAAGTCATTCATATTCCTCCACACTATACTTCAATCCTGAAAAACAATAAGATAGTTCAACCTCCATGTTTAATCAATTGCTAGTGTATTTACTGTCAACGCTTGTGAAAGACCTAAGACTAGTTGCAGCTCATTAAACTTCATATACAGTAACCTGAAAATGCTTTGAATTACGACAGATCTGGGCAAATCTAATGAGAAATTAACTGGCATCTTCTCTGCACAGGCTAATCTTCTTCCTTTAAGAACACGAACTAGATGGACCATGCAACTGAGTGTTAAATAGTGGGAAGCAATCTTCTTGGATGCATGCAAACAACTTTAACATAAATTTCTGCACACCTAAGTAGAAACTGGAATAGAAAAAACCCTGAATCATTTTTCTCCCTCATTTGCAAATAAACGTGGTAGGTGCCTTTGAAAAATTAAGTTCAGGAGAAATAGCAGTTAATTGTTTAAGTTTCATACACCACTACTGCAGGGCAAATATAATGAACAGCAATCTCTTGAGAAGCTTAAAAACAGCACAGTTGTTTCTAGTTTTTGAAAATTAAAATAAAGTTTCGAAATCTTATAAAATCTGCTTTAATAAACAAATTTCAAACTCAGAGGACAGGGCTGGTTTTGAATAATTTTAGGACAAATTACCGACAGACAAAACTAGAACATCAGACAGGTCACAAGTCCCAGCTTGCAGCTGAACCGCTGTCTCCTGAAGCTCCAGTAGGTTCATTTCGTGCTAGTTACTGTTGCTGTTTCTTTCTGCGGCACATTAATAATTCAAAACGGTTCATCTGAAAAGTTCTATTCAAACATTAACAATTTGTCTTCGCGTTGCCAGTAAGTGGCTTTGTTTCCAGTTTTGCGGACTATTCTGGGATGTCTGGAGTTATACTGAGACTGCTCCCAAAGCGCCCTTGTTCCACTCTCACCTGGGACGTGGGCAGAGGAGATGTTTAGAGGGACCTGCTACCCAGAAACACGTTTAAAGAGGAACGTCCCTTAGACCTCCATGCCTCTCCATCCCTTATCGCTAGTCACCTTTTACCTTGTATGTCAGCTGCCGTTGCTCTTACATTTTTTTTTTTTACAGACACCTGCACACACGATCTGCCTATCGTCACCGGGGAGAGAGACGACTATCTGGCTGGATCTCCAGGGAGAGACGTCGTAAACTGTCCCCCGCCCCCCCACGGCCCGGGAAGGGGAGCGCCCCGGGGGCTGGAGGGGGGGAGGGGAGCAGCCCGCGGCGCGGGGAGGCGCCGGAGGCGCCGGTTCACAGACGCCCTCCCCCCACCCGCACGGACTGGGGGTCCAACCGCGT
>NW_011888846.1:6262328-6282615 GCF_000151845.1 Pteropus vampyrus | reverse complement strand
GCGCTGCCCCCCGACCCCTGCCCCCGTGCCTTCTCAGCCCTCGTGCCCCCCACTCGGGTTTCTTTTCCACATCCCCCCCTCACCTGCCCCAGAAGTTCTCGCCTCGGTTTGTCGGGGTTCTCCATCACCCCGGCTTGGCCCCGGGCAGCCCTCCCCAGGGTCTCCCACGGGGCGACGCAGCCCGCACGCCCGCCGCCCCGAAACGCGTCCCCAGGCCTCCGGACAGTAAACGCTCTCGGGGACGACAGGAGAAGGTTCGGCCCGGTCCGTAGCAGACCTAACTTCGGGGTGATCGGAAGTTTCTTCTCCTTCGTGGAGAAGAAGCCATTTTGACGTGGGGTAAGGGGAGACCCCCCTGTCTGCAAGGCAACTCGGCTTGGCCAAACCTTTCCTTGTTAGAAGGGAAATGGAATTCTTTCTGTACCATGCGGTCCTAGTTTCCAAATAAGTGGTCTAGACTAGAGGAGAGAGATGGTCCTCAAATAAGCACCCTCCATTATCTTCCCCTTATTTGTGTCAGGCCTTGGCCAAGAGAGCAGAGGTTTGGCTTTCCTGTCCTTTGCACTACATACATCACCAACACCAAGAAAGTACTGTACCATATTTAGAGACCCTTATGTCTTTATCGTGATAAACCCAATCACTGCGACAAGAGAGTGTTTTTATATTACTTGTAAATAATATATCACACACCTTCCTAAACTCTGAGCAGGGAAGAAAGAGTTCTTTGTAGTTTCTAAAGCTCTCCTGCTACTCAGATTTCAGCTGCTTTTTAGAAGACGCAGCGATGTCTTTCTATCGATTGGAAATTACTGCCTTTGAAGTGGGCTAAAGCTATAATCTTCTCTTCAACCTACTAATTAGTAACTCCAGTCCTACAAAGAGCAAATGTCTAGCTCTCACAGAGGGACTGGGCTACTGTGTGCTAACCTAAAGGCTATCTCCTTCAGACAGCCAGGCCTCAGTCCCCTGGTAAGAAAAACAGATTAATCTGTTCCTGCTTTTCCCTCCTCCTCCCTGCTCACTCCTAGGGAACCTTCCACAACAGAAGGTTTTAGCGGCTGTTGCTAGGCAAACATGCCCGTTTTCCTTGTTTAGGTAAAGCAAGCAACCCAACTTCCATTACAACCTAGCAACCTAGATAATGTAATTTCTTAAAACTATTAATAGTTGTACCTCAGTTGGTAAAGCCCCTTCAAGTTTCCCTTTAAAAAAATATGGTTTTTAAGTTAAATTTATTTCATCAGTACTTCAGTCAAACGTAAAAAAATGGAGGAGCTTCCCAAAATTCATTTTAATTTTATAATTAAACAAAGATTTGGCAGGAAAAGGAGAAGAGCAGCTTTGAAGAAAAACACTAAAGTGTTAACAATAAAAACATCTATGAGAAGCGTTTATATTCTTTAAACTCTCCACTTAGGCTAAAGGTATAAGATACAGAGAATGGTTTATCCCTTGAGACTGAGTGAGTCTACTTACAAGAAAGATAACATGGTTATTCGGTGAGAAAAAACGGATATTCCGGATTTTATTCCTGAATTCCGTAAGAATTTTAGCTAGTAAATTAAGCTTTTTTCCCCAATTTTGCTGTTCAAAAGTTTTTGCTATGTTATTGTTGTATAATAGTAACATTTTTCAGGGTGTTGAGAATTAATATAAACGAGATTAAATAAGACTATGTTGAAATTTAAATTATACATATTTTCACTCCTAAACTCTTAAAATTGTACATTTGTTTATATCCAGTGAAATTTGAATTAGTGCAGTCAAACAGTGTTTGAGAAGTACCTTGAGCTGAGGTAACACTTAAAGAATGAATTACTGAAGAAGAAACAGCTTAAATGTTTTATAGTCACTTACTCTTAGGAATCATGTGGCTTTAACACAATTTAAACTATTTATTTTTATTTTATATTTTATTATTTAATTCTGATACAGAACGCCTAGAAATTTAGACTCTGCCTCATCGTCTGCCATTGATACTCTATGAAAATTAAATGAGTCATTTCACGTAAAAGACTTAGAACAGAGCATGGCATATAGGAAGTATTGAAATTTTTCTAAAATCCATTTTCTGTATATGTCATTATAGTCTTTAGTTTCTTGATCAAATAAAGATGACACGTCATCAAATACATTTTGCTCTTAGCACGAACTCTAAAATAATATTAATCCTATTTTTTAGGTCACACACAAATTAGAATAGTGCAAGATGAATTTTTTCAGTGTATTTTTTGATATGCCTGTACTATGTTGTTCCTTATTTATTTATTTTTTTATGTTTGAGAATAACTCCTGCTTTTTCGGTTATGCTGAGTGATTTTTAAGCTACTACGTGCTTAAAAATTGCTCTGGAATGTGTATTTGTCAACCTAAAGCATTATTTATCCTACTAAGGCTAGAAAGGACCTTAGATACCAATCTACTTATCTCAACAAATGAGACAGAGACTCACAAAGGTTGGATAGACCACATATCTACCCAACTCCTTGTTAATAAACAGCATGTTATTGAAGAGAGGATTAGAGAGTTGTAAGGGCTGGGATGGGAGGAAAAATTTCAAATGAATGAGTCATATGTCCCTGCCTTTAAAAAATTTAACAATATAGTAGGAGGAATACAATAAGACATGCATGTCAACACCGAGAGTATAAAGTAGCCTGGTGATTATCGCATAGAAGCTACAAAGTTCTATGTAAGTTAAAAGGAAGACAGTGGGAATCTTCATTCTAATGTCGCAGAACCTACCTTTTGTCAGGCGGCAATATTATGTATGATATTAGATGTGTACCCACAGGTATAGAAGTAGGGTGGGTAGGACTGAGGAAGGATAAGGAATGGGAAATTGGAGATGTGAGAACAGAGTTTGGATTAACTGAAAAATCCGGTTAAAGTGCAGCTGGGACCTGACAACTCTTCAGTGGAAATGGTTTAGGTAGTGGGAGGGGGAATGACATCCTCAGACATAAACACATGCACAAAGTAGGGGGTACTGGAACTGAGTCATTTGAATTTTCTGAGCTGCTTTAGGGAAAATAGGGTGGAGGCCAACTGAGTCCTCTCCATCTTTCCATCCTTACTCTCCCCACACATAGATTCTTTATAATCTACTTCCTCCCCAAGTCCACACTCCTATTACCAGCGTTCATTGAGATTAATCTCTAGAAGATAAATAAGAAATAGAGGAAGATGTCCTAAGAAATTACACTAAGGAAATGTGAGGAAACCAAGAGTCTCCGATCTACCCTTCATCACTAGAGTCTAGTTCCAAACCAGGCCGAAGTCAGCATCTGCAGACTAGGCCTAAGGGGTTGCCTCAAATTCAGGGCAACAATCCAAAGTAATCTTGGCAGATGTCACCCAAGTAAGTTTTGGGATTTCTGCAACTGAGTCCCTATAGATTGATATCTAAAGAGCGAAATAAAATGATCTTTCTAAGTCCTACCTGAAATTGCTTCTGAGCTGACCTACCTCCCACGAAGGCCTCCAGCCCAATATTGAACGTGTCTGAACTTTACAGACCTCCTGAGACTAGCCCAGGGGGATGGCGAACAGCACCTCTTCACTAAAGAGATGTCAAACAACTTTCCACAAAGAGGCCTGTTTTAGGCACTACTTCAAACAGTGTCCTAAGAGGAAGGAGCTCCACTTTTCAGTGGGCAAAACTCAGTGGGATATTGTTGGTTTTCATTCTTGTGTTAGTTTGCTGGGGCTGCCATGAATACCACAGACTGGATGAATTAAACAACAGAAATTTTCTCACAGTTTCCTGGAGACTAGAAGTCCAATATCAAGGTGTAGGCAAGTTAGGTTTCTTCCAAGGCCTCTTTCCTTGGCTTATGGAGGCCATCTTCTGCCTCTCATCACATGGTCTCTACTCTGTCTGTGTCCTCTCGTAAGGACACCAGGTATGTTGGGTCAGGCCTTTCCCATATGACCTCATTTTACCTTAATTACTTACTTAAAGGACCTACCTCCAAATAGTCACATTCTGAGGTACTGGGGGTTAGGACTATAACACAAATTTGGGCGGGGGGGGGGGGGGGGAGGGAAGGAATGGACACAATTCAGTCCATAATAATAATAATAATAATAATAATAATAATAATAAATGCTTACTTTAAGAATCTTATGCTTATGAATAAAAGGCACCCTTGTGAAGGTACAATTTTAAATCTGGTTAAATCTGAAGCTTTTACTAATTACTCTTTGTATCATAAAATATCAATACTTTAGGGGTATAATCAGCAACAATAAATAGTATACTAGAATAAAAAACTGATTACCAAAATTATCTGAGTCACACCAGGAGATATTAGAAAACACATACCAGAACAAACGGGAATAGATTTAAGATTAGTATGAAAGGATTAACATTCATATAGCTAATGACTTGAACCTCATTTAGAGCTCAATCTTGTCTAAATAAGCAATTATAGATATATTGTGATCAAATGTGTTTTGTAACCAAATGATATCCTCTCACACAAATGTATGTTCATTCTCTTTTGGGCAATATTAGGTTTATCACGTCATTAGTAACTGGTTAAGAAAATGTTGGACATTGATGTGTAAATCATTCAGAAAAAAACCAGAATCTGAAAGTGTGTTTTGAGCAAGATAGAGAGGAAATATCTTTTTGCTTGATACCTTACTTCCTAGGATCTTTCGAGTTCTCATGACTTCCCTAGAGATTAGGGATTAAAAATGGTGGGTCATAGTCTACGGCCATGCCACCCTGTACATGCCCGACCTCGTCTGATCTCGGAAGCTAAGCAGGGTTGGGCCTGGTTAGTACTTGGATGGGAGACCACCTAGGAAGACCAAGTGCTGTAGGCTTAATTAAAAAAAAAAAAAAAAGCTAAAAAAAATGGCGGGTCACAAACCAGATAGAAAGACATCCCTGTGGTAGACCCCTCATTGAACGTGAACATTCAGCTTCACGCAGCTCCATGAGTTTATTTCCCCTTTAACCTCTGTATTTGAATAAAGTCTTACTCGAATGTTCGAATGTCCAGGCTTTTCTCAGCTGTGTTACTTTCTGTAGCCATACACAGGCCGGTTGTTCTCATGCAGGCCAGTGTAGCATCCGCAATGGGACATACCCTGCTGAGGAAAAGCAAATCTCAGGGGAGAAGAATCCGATGCCTTCTCTACCTGCTTACTTGTCCTCTGTTGTCAGTCTTGGACAGGAAGAAAGACAGTACAAACCCAAGCTCTACCACTTACTAGCTGTGTGAGTCTCTACGAGTTAAACTTAGAAAGCTTCAATTTCCTGTACTATAAGGATTGTGAAATGTATCTAGGATGGTTGTTATAGAGATTAAATGAAAAAAATACATGTAGATCAAGTACAATGTCTGGCATCTATCAGACATTCAATGAATGAGTTATTAAAATTATACTAGGTACTGTGTGCTATGTTAGGTTGGTGATTCTTAGTTTTGCTGTGAACTTTTAAAAACTATGTATCTCCAGCTCTGACGCTAGAGATTCTGATTTGGGGTGTTGGTACGGGGCCAGGGATCTTTATTTTTTGTAGATTTTACAGGCAATCACATCCTATCATCTGTGGTAAGAACCACTGAGGCAGACCAACGGTCAGCAAGTTTTTTTTGGTAAATGGCCAAATAATAAATATTTTAGGCATTGTGGGCCATATAGTCTCTGTCACAACTACTCAACTCTGCCATTGTAGCAGGAAAACAGTCACAGGCAATAAGTAAACAAATGAACGTGACTGTGTTTCAATAAAACTTTATTTGCCAAAAACAGACAAAAATAGATGGTGAGCTGGGCTTGACTCCAGACTGTTGTTCGCCAACCATGTTTTATATGAAGAGACATTATATTTGCTATAGCCAGGGAAAATATTTTATTATTATGTTCGACAGGAGTATTAAAAGCCTTACAAGTAATGAGCAATGTTTGGTGTTAAACACAATTAATTAAATAGACGGAGCTCCTGCCTTCCAAGGAATTTAGCAATCTAAAACAACAACAGGACAGACATAATATTTATAAGCATTTCTGAATGAGTAATTGCCATATATATACAGATGATCCTACAAGACTAAATGCGAAACTGAGTTCAGAGGTGGGCAGATTTTCCTAATACTCTTGATATACAAATGTCAGATAAGATAAAATATTAGCACAAAGGCTCATTCAGGAGCCGGTATAAAGAGAACAGTGCCCCCAACTGGCTCCTCCTTTTCAGCAAGAGGCTGTAAAGGAGCATCCTTTAAAAGGAGTCATTTAATTCGGACTTCCCGGTTCTCCACATGGCTGAATTTGCCTTCTCTCATTGTAATTTCTTCGTTAAAATACATTACTGTCTGATTTATCGTCAGGTTGTGGACTGTGTTATGGTTGCAGTTTAATGACACCTGTGACCATTTTCTTATTTAACCTAGAACAAAGAAAAACATTTCCCTTTCTCAACAGGAATACTAGCAAACTTAGAAGAAAAGCCAGCGGATCAATGTGTATGTGTGTGTGTGTGTGTGTGTGTGTGTGTGTGTGTGTGTGTGTGTGTCCATGTGCCTGTGTGTATGGTTATGTTTAAATCAAGTGATTGATAATTTAGTAACCTATTGCCTGAAATTGCAGAAATGATGCAATAGTAGCTGTTGGATAGGGCAAAAATTCTCTTCTATCTCCTCATATCCCTGAAAAATGGCCATATAATAATGAATATTTATAATTTTTGCCTGTCCAGCATCTTACTCTCTCCTCCTTACACTGTTTGGGAATTTTCCGTTTGTGAATTTGTGCGAGTGGCAGGATCTCTTCTCCCACGACAGGGACCAGAAAGTCCAGATACTCGCTTTGTGCCTTCCGCCTCCTGCCCCAACACTACACCAACCCTAGACTGAGGGAAAGTGATCTAAGTTTCTTGGTAGACTGCATCCTCTTACTTGAGACTTTGAATCCAGAGTGAGTTACACAGAAGTAAGTAGAATTTATTCCACTTGCATCTGTGGTACCAGAGTCTGATGGGACAGTGGCAGCAATCCCTGGTGTGATGTCAGGCATCCACTGGTAGTGGCAGTGGTACCCTTACCAGGCCGTTTCCAGACTGACGTTAGCTGTGATTCTGGCTATTTAGCTTCCATCAGTTCCCTTCCTTACCATCCAAACTGCAAGTCCCTCAGTGTTCTTCCAGAAAATTCCTTTTCTTCTTAAGTTAGCTAGGGTGCAGAAATAATATATTTTCTCATTTCTTATATATTTTCCCTTTACTCTATATTTTTTCTTTCTTTGGGACTCGATTTTTATGACCCGTCATTAGAGTCTCAAAACTTAAGAATATATCTATATCTATGTCACTGAAGTGAAAGTGTCTTAAGTTACATTTCCTTTTGTGAACTCAGTTCACTGATTATACTCAAATAATAAGCACTCCTCCTAAGCTTTTGATTTAATTTTTTTTATTCGTTCTGCCAAGAACGTTTAATGTCTGCATTAAAAATGAATATTGCACAGATTTCTCAAGGGGGGAAAGCTCCAGATAAATCTCTCTTGGGCTGAGAATTATTACAAATGCAAAGTGCTTTTTACTTTTTTCTTGAATTCCTTTTGCTAATGAGAATCTTCCTAATCAAGGATTTCATTTGGGGCAATCAAAGCCCTCCTTGCTAAAATGACATGGAAACAGGATTCTTTTTAAAGCTTTTTTGCAAAAATATTTCAACTACCACACTGAGGTGTTCATTTATGGTTCTTTTCTGCAGTGATTTGTAACCTCGTTTTTGCAATATCTATTCCAGCCTCAAACGTCCTCAAATGATGATATATAAATATTCTCAACCAAACAGAACAAAATTATTTTGCATCCACTTTTCACGAACAATCACAATAAATATTTGATAACCTGTTATATGCCAGTCACTATGCCGTGGCGGTGTAGTATTGAATAAGACAGGCAGAATCTCTTCCTTGGGAGAGCTTACAGGTTAGCAGGAAAGATAGAATACTTATAAATAGTTAGATAACCACATGTCTGAAGGCCAAAGTACAAGGCATATTTGATAGTGAGAACTGACCTAATCTGAGATGAACAGAGAGGAGGCTTCCTCAAGAAAGTGACATTTAGGCTGAAAGCTACAAGATGGGGAGAAATTCGCTAGGCAAAGAGAGAGAAAAATGTTTCAGGCAGGGAGAACAGCACATGCCCAATACACGGAGAGAGGAAGAAGTGTGATGTTTTTAAGGAACTAACAGAAATCCAGTTTGGATGAAATAAGTACAGAGATTCAGAGGCACCCAAGCAAAGAAGCTGCAGAGGTAGGCAGGTGGGCAATGAAACCCAAAGTGGGATTTTGAATTTTACTTGAAGACAGATTTTTGCCAGGTAAATTATAGAATATCAAATTAAATTTATATTGCAGATATATATTTATCCATGAAACTTATATTTCAGATAAACGACAATATTTGAGTATACGTATGTCTCAACTATTGAGTAAAACATATGCTGAAAAAAATGATCTGTTGCTTATATAAAATTCAAGTTTAACTGGGCATCCCGTATTTTTTTTTAACGCCTACAGCACCTGGTATTCCTAGGTGGTCTCCTTCCAAGTACTAACCAGGCCCGACCCTGCTTAGCTTCCGAGATCAGACGAGATCCGGCATGTTCAGGGTGGCATGGCCGTAGACTAGGCATCTTGTATTTTTATTTGCTAAATCTGTCTGAAAGGCTAAAGAGAGACATAGTTAAATTTGCTTGTTGAAAGAGGTCAGAAAGGCTAAGGAGAGACATAGTTAAATTTGCTTGTTGAAAGATTACTCTCTGATTATAGAGTGGAAAATGTATTGGAGGCAGAGTAAAAGTACATGAGACCTTGGTCAGTCTCTCTTTCTAGAAACCTTCTCTTCCTCTGCCTTCTTATAAAATCTCACCTGGTTTTTCTCTTATCTCTCCGCTCACTACTTCAGATAGGTTCACCTCTTCTATTAGACATTAACTTAAAAGCTGATGTTTTCAGACTAGCTACACACAATGCTTGCAAGGATGTGGACCAAGTAGTACTCTCATGGGTTCTTAGTGAGGATTTGAAATGCTTTGGAAAAAGGTTTGTCAGTTTCTTATAAACATCTGTGATCTGGCCATCCCACTCGTGGGTATGTAGTCGAAAGAATTGAAAGCAGAATCTTGAAGAAGTATTTGCACACCCATGTTCACTGCAGCATTGTTCACAATAGACAAGATGGAAAGCAACCTAAATGTCCACCTACTGATGATTGGATCAAGAAAAGGTGATCTATACACACAATAGAATATTATTCAACCTTAAAAAGGAAGGAAATCCTGTCTTATACTGCAACACAAATGAACCTGGAGGACATTATGCTAAGTGAAATCAGCCAGCCACAAAAGGACAAATACTGTGTGTTCCACTTACATGAAGCATCTAGAGTCATCACATTCATGGAAACACAGAGTGGATGGTGATTCCCAGGCAGGGGAGCGGGGAAATTTGGGAGGGTTTAATGGGTGCAGAGTTTCAGTTTTGCCAGATGAAAAAGTTCCAAGGATCTGTTCCACAACAATGGGAATGTAGTGAACACCACTGAACTAACTAAACACTTAGAAATGGTTAAGGTGTGAATTTGTGTTTTTACAACACCTTGAAAAAAGATACTATTATAGAAGGATTCAAAAATCCTGTCATCAAGGGAGTTTCTCGATTCCTCGAGCAGCTTTTGCAGATTGTAAATTGGATTTGCCTCGTCACGTGATCTCAAAAGAACTCAGACTTAATTCAGAAATATATTTCATTTAGAGGCACGTTTGCAAGCAAATCTATAAATATCATTTTGCTTTTTCAGATTAGATCGGTAGGTAGGAGTTTGGGGTGTGTACGTGTGTGTGTGTGTGTGTGTGTGTGTGTGTGTGTGTGTGTGTGTGTGTTTAACATGAATGATCACTGAAGAGTATTTATGAGAACATAATGGGTGAGTGGTTCAGCCCCAGACAGTGCGTAGGGTGAATTCTCTTGCTATGCCTGTGACCGTGTTGGATTATTTAGGCGGGGAGAGATGTGTTCTCTCTGCTTCTCTTGGGACTATCTGCCTCCCTTTGATGGCATCATTCTCTTCTGCAGCAAAAAGGATAGGGAGGATGTGGCCGGTAGTCCCAGGGCAAATTCTTACAGTTCATAATGCAAAAGCAAGAAGCCTCTTTCCTCCCCACATCCTCGGCACCATGGGCAGGAAAGTCCCAGAGAGGAAGGAATTGGCCCAAACTGTGGCATGTGCCCACACTTGTGGTTGGGAAAATGAGGACCTTGCTTAGAAACTTCACCAAGACCACATGGAATCAGAAGCAGAGGGCTAGGCAGATAAACCCATGCTATACTGTTTTTAAAAATCATATGCTTACCACACCTAGCCTTTTAGGTAAGATGTATGAAAACTCATTTTGAGATAATTCAATAAATGACAACAAATATAACAATAGCAACCAATATTAATGGGGTGCTTACTGTGTCAGGCATTGTTCTAAATATACTGATTTATTTAATTCTTACGACAGACTTCTAAATGGGTATTGTTATCATAATCTCTCTTTTACAAATGAGGAAATGGAGGAAAGGGAAAGATCAAGTTGCTTGCCCTGAGGTCACTCATCAAAAAAGTGGTAAAACTGGGAGTTGAATCTTGACAGCCAGCTCTAGAATCTGGACTCTTAAGCTGGGCCACCAAACCCACCCAATACACTTGGCTCTGAGAAAACATATTTTCAGCTATTCTCAGTAGAGATTTTGGAATCAAACCAAAAGATCAGTTTGGTTTTGAACCTTCATAAGATGTTGAAGACTCAGAAATAGTTGTCGAAGGTTGGAGGTGAATTTTTAAAGAATTCTATAAAAGTGTTCCAAAGGATATATTGGATACAGTGTATTTCAGTCTCCTAGGAGAATGTCTATGATCTTGCACATTCTTGTGTATTAACTAAGAGCTTACTTGTATTACGAATAACTTTACCTACTGAAAGATTGAAGACAGTCTCCTTATACGACTAAGAGCAAGCGTCAAACCAACCTTCAGTTAAGTCAGAAACTCTGGTTCAAAAGGAGGCAGATGTGGAGCATTTCTTGAGATCCTGTGAAGCCTCTGGAGACCTTTTTCCCTCAGGTTTATGGGATAACTGCCATATCTACGTTTCTCCTTACAAGACTGACAAACTACTGCTTCGGCTTTCTCTACCCATCCTCAATGACCTCAGGAAAAAAGCCCAGAGGGCCTTTTTGTTTTTAAGGAATTACTGTCAATTGCTATGGGGTAACATTTGTGGTCAAAAGAAACTGATGAAAATGGGGAAGTAAATATTCACAAACTTTAAACAAGTTCTTTAAATTATTCCTCATATTTTACCAAAATGAGTCAACAGACTGGGGCTAAACTAATTTGATCATAGTCCTACCTGGGACTTGCATGATTATTATTCATCGAAGACTTATTTGAAGCATTGTATGTATGGTAGCGTCTCATGACATTCTTGTGAAGTAGAAATAAGGTGCAATTAGCATCTTATTTCATGAGGAAACTTAGGCACCGGAGGGTAACTTAGTAAATAACAGAATCATGCTTCACATCGAGGCCACCTATCTTTAAAGTCTACCTTCTTGACCATTCATTGTACTGTAAGGCTCCTCTGGTGTAACCCAAATTAGGACAGATGGTTGACAAGCAGAAGTGTGTAGCAGTCCGGGGGACGAAGTTGGGAGCATGGCTTTGGAGCTGGCTGCTCTGGTAGGCCCTCTTTGGCGGAATAATTGACAGGATCACCACCGACCTGTTCCTCAGGTTTTTTTATAAACTGAGTTTTCTCAGTTGCTTAAAGGTGAGGAGTGTCTTGAAGGCAATTCGCACTGACCAAACTCATAAGACACTAATACACAGCCACAATGTCCTGTGATCTAATCCTTTCTAGTGTCTGGAATCTCTTCCTCTCTCTGTGGGACTCATTTTTCCTGATATCGGGGCATCTGGAAAACCAGAAAGAGAATAGAATCGTAGCAAGGGAAGTCGAAAACTGGAGGGGTGACATTTCCATTAGGCTGCGGACGTGGCTGACGAAGCATTCCTGTCCCGTGCCAGAGCACACGGCCGATGGCTCCTGTTGCCAGATGTGATGTCTTCCTCCATAGGTCAGGGGCTGGAGGGACATGTCTCGCATTTGTCTTAGTGGCTCTCTGGATGTTTGAAAATAAAAATCTCACGCACATTCAGGCAACAGAGGTGGAATGTAAGTGGCAGAGGCAGAATTCTCACTCAGCTTCGGTTCCAAAACCAGGGCTTCTCACGGGCCCCACCATCGTGGTTGCAAAGGAAGACAGCAGAGCCCACGGTTGTGATCGGCCAATCAGGCAAACATCTACTGTGTTCCTTTTAAGTGCTTCACTCTGTGCCATGAAAAAATGTGCATCAAAAACAGTCCTGTCTACAGCCATGCCACCCTGAACGCGCCGGATCTCGTCTGATCTCAGAAGCTAAGCCGGGTCGGGCTTGGTTAGTACTTGGATGGGAGACCACCGAGGAAGACCAGGTGCTGTAGCCGTCAAAAATAAAAAATAAAAAAAAGAGAACAGTCCTTGTCCTCCAGGAGGTTACGACCTCATCGTATAGTTAAGAACAACATTAAACCTCATATTTTACCAAAATGAGTCAACAGACTGGGGCTAAACTAATTTGATCATAGTCCTACCTGGGACTTGCATGATTATTATTCATCAAAGACTTATTTGAAGCATTGTATGTATGGTAGCGTCTCATGACATTCTTGTGAAGTAGAAATAAGGTGCAATTAGCATCTTATTTCATGAGGAAACTTAGGCACCGGAGGGTAACTTAGTAAATAACAGAATCATGCTTCACATCGAGGCCACCTATCTTTAAAGTCTACCTTCTTGACCATTCATTGTACTGTAAGGCTCCTCTGGTGTAACCCAAATTAGGACAGATGGTTAACAAGCAGAAGTGTGTAGCAGTCCGGGGGACGAAGTTGGGAGCATGGCTTTGGAGCTGGCTGCTCTGGTAGGCCCTCTTTGGCGGAATAATTGACAGGATCACCACCGACCTGTTCCTCAGGTTTTTTTATAAACTGAGTTTTCTCAGTTGCTTAAAGGTGAGGAGTGTCTTGAAGGCAATTCGCACTGACCAAACTCATAAGACACTAATACACAGCCACAATGTCCTGTGATCTAATCCTTTCTAGTGTCTGGAATCTCTTCCTCTCTCTGTGGGACTCATTTTTCCTGATATCGGGGCATCTGGAAAACCAGAAAGAGAATAGAATCGTAGCAAGGGAAGTCGAAAACTTGAGGGGTGACATTTCCATTAGGCTGCGGACGTGGCTGACGAAGCATTCCTGTCCCGTGCCAGAGCACACGGCCGATGGCTCCTGTTGCCAGATGTGACGTCTTCCTCCACAGGTCAGGGGCTGGAGGGACATGTCTCGCATTTGTCTTAGTGGCTCTCTGGATGTTTGAAAATAAAAATCTCACGCACATTCAGGCAACAGAGGTGGAATGTAAGTGGCAGAGGCAGAATTCTCACTCAGCTTCGGTTCCAAAACCAGGGCTTCTCACGGGCCCCACCATCGTGGTTGCAAAGGAAGACAGCAGAGCCCACGGTTGTGATCGGCCAATCAGGCAAACATCTACTGTGTTCCTTTTAAGTGCTTCACTCTGTGCCATGAAAAAATGTGCATCAAAAACAGTCCTGTCTACAGCCATGCCACCCTGAACGCGTCGGATCTCATCTGATCTCAGAAGCTAAGCCGGGTCGGGCTTGGTTAGTACTTGGATGGGAGACCACCGAGGAAGACCAGGTGCTGTAGCCGTCAAAAATAAAAAATAAAAAAAAGAGAACAGTCCTTGTCCTCCAGGAGGTTACGACCTCATCGTATAGTTAAGAACAACATTAAAGTTCATGGCACATACTCTAGGTGCCCAGATACCAAAAAGGTCAGAAAAAGGGAAAGATGGCTGTGAGCTGGCACAGGCAGGGAAAGCTTTAAAACTGATTGGAGTTCAGATATGATGAGTTCGGTGTACAAGGTGAGAATGTCAACGTCTAGCATGGCCAGTGGGTGGCTGCTGTGGAAATCTAAGTCTGAGAAGCCGAGGGATCCAATTGGGGGGAGGCAGGTGGCGGTGGACGGGAGGAACTGCTCTCTGGGAGGAGGTATTCTGCCTTCACTATCAGGGGAATGAAATAGGATGGGTTCAAAATAACCCGCAGGTTTCTCAAAATTACTCTCAGGCTCTCCTGTGTCTACAGATTTTTACGTTTACCCAGTTTTTCCTCCCTCTTTCTCTTCTCTTCCTTTGAACTGTCTTCCCCCAACCACATGTAAAACTCTGAAGAGTAAGATAAGATCGAATATCTCTAATAAACTCTTTTCGTCCATTTTATAATCATTCATCTCGATGGGAAAAGTATCTGAAGAATCAAGGATCTTCATCATTGTTTTTAGGCTCCCTTCTCTGACCGCTGCGCATGTACTTTTTTTTTTTTTTCCCTTTCCTTTCTTTGTTTCTTGCTTTTTTCTTCTTGATATTTAGGTATCCCAAAGCAAAAGGCTGTATTTCCTTATTCTGCAATAGAAGTATTGTCTGCTGCCTTCTTTTAGTTACATATTCATCTGCAAATCTCTCATTGCATTATGTCCCTCCAAGTACTGTTTCGATTCTTCTGCAAACACTAATAAAAATAACTTGAAGTTAATACTCTACTTTTCATTCGAAAAGATCCCAACATTGTTTACAATGTGGACTGGTGTTATTATTTTATGTTGACACATCGCATTTCCTTGGTGCCTTTTATCGGAGGATCATAAAGTGCACAGCAAACGTTAATTAATTCTTACAACAACCTTGTGAACTGTAATTTTTATGTGTATATAGTAGATGAATCACCTGAAGGACCAGCAAAACACAGCCTTTGTGGGGAAGACTAGGCCTGGCCTAACCTCATGTATAAACAACCCGGTCAAATAGTTTAGAACAGGAAAGGCTTTATTTAACTAGAGACACCAGTGGAGTTTCAGTGAGAATAATAATCCAAATAATGACTTATCTAGGTTTCCACAAGCAACACTTGGACTTTTGCAACAAACATCGCCAGAAAAGAAGGAAGTGCTGGAGTCCATTAATAGCTACACCCTGGGTCTTATTGTCTCTTCCAAGTGCTTAGGCAACAAAACAGTCCTAGTAGCTAGCGGAAGCTTTGATTTGGTGTCAGTGCAGAGAAAGTTCCACAGGCTGACTCATGGACACTTTATTTCCTCCCTGGATTTCCCTGGAGGGTCTCTCCTTCAGGTGTGTGGCTGGACAAGGTCCTACTTAGCTAAGAAGAGAGTAGATCTTCATTATTGTCACGTAGGCTGCTCTGTGTAATAAAAACAAAAACAAGAATTGAATTTACAGTGGAAAATAATTTACAAGAAAATGGACTCAACAATTGAGCATCTGTACCAACAAATGCTCTGCTCGGGAAACTGGTTTAACACCTTTTCCTTTATCAGGAGCCCACCTTTGTTTTAGCTTTTTTAGTATAGCAATTTTCAAATATATACAAAAAAGGCAGAAAGATATAAAGAAGACCCTATGTACCCATCGCTTAACTAATGGTTCCCACCTTGGCTCCTCTTAAACGTCATCACTGTGAATTGAAGTCTCAGTGCCTTGGTTTGGCAACAGCACAGCTACATCAGAGGGCTTCATGGAATCCTGAAAGCCAAACTCTAATTCATTTTAATTCACTTTATAAGATAAATGAACATATACATGTCATAAAGTAAACCTCTGAGAAGAGAAACACATGTCGCAAAATCAAATAACAGAATCTACATATTGATCTCTTCTTTAATTTCATCAGCAATATGATATAGTAAGTGACAGTATCCCCCATTTTCAAGCTGTAGAAACAGGCTTGGAGAAGGAATTGACTCGCAGTCATAAGGTTAGCAGGTAACAGGATCTGCAGCGTCATTCATTACCTGATTCTAAAGTTCCTGCTTTGTTTCACAAACTGTAGTCCAAGGACCTAGTAAAGCTCAACTCAAAAGTCATAGGTTACTAATGTTAGAAGAGGAAAGAAAGTGGCAAACATTCCAATTTGAGGGCGGGAGGGGGAGGGGCGGGTAAGAAATCCTTGAGAATTATTAAAGTTTTAGCACCAAAGCTGAGAATTAATCATCCACCTTGCATTTGCTCCATTTAAAAGAACCCTAGATCTCTTAGCGTGACCAAATAAATAAATATATCATTTGCTCAGCAATATAAGAATTTTAAATAGACATAATTGCATAGCGAGGCATAATTTAACCTTGTCCACTATCATAATACTAGATTAAATCAAAAACTGTGCAAGATAAATCACCCTTAAAGCTTTCTCTAAATCCATTGTCACCTCGTACCTTTGAGGACAGTGCATTTAAACTTGAATCTTATTGGCTCAGTCATCCTTACCTTTTCTGACGAAACAATTGTCAAGGTGCCAAAACAGCAAGTGAGATTTTGTTTGGCATATGTTTCTTAATAAAGAACTCACGATCACTTTGTGGCCAGCTTCTATTTATTGCTCAGGACTTTCTTTGAAAAATATTTTATTACCGAAAATCGTTTTATTTTAAACTTTTATCAGTCTGTGTTAAAAAATGTAATCAAAATATTTATTACATACACATAATTTAAAAAATATCCAAGAGCACCAAATAAGTTATAAAGACGAATAGTAGTTTCTGGCCGCACGCCTTCAGACTAACTCCCAGTGATCGTCTCGGAAACGATTACTTTTTTTCTTTTACGTCAGTTTAGCTGTTTCTTTGTATGTGTATATATTCAAATCTATCCACATATTCCTAGACGATATCCTTACAGAGCTGCTGCTTGATTCACCATTTTGGATACCATCTGTTGACTTCCTTGGTATGATAGATGATAGTAAATCAGATATTGTTTGAGCACCTACTGTGTGCTTTGCGTTCTGGGGATGCCAGAGGAGACAAAACAGACAAATCCCTGACTCTGTGGAATTTACGATCAAGTGAATTAAGGCCTTTTATAGTCCCTTCACCTACTCTCCACACGTCTAATGTAATTATATCATAATTTTTAGTTCAATTGATCTGTGTTTATGTCTATGTAAATACTGTTCACTTCAGAATTCCAAGCTGTACTATGATTATATTTCTTTTTTTTTTTGCATTTCTAGAATACTTTTACGTAAAACGAAAATTAAAAATTAAAGGATTAACAAATGTTTATAACTGCTCAAATTGGTTCATAATCCACCAGTGGTCTCCAAATACTGATGTGTAACAGAAAAACGATCAGTTTCCTTATTTTCCTAGGGACTCATATGTGGAAGCCTCTCTCTTGTTTCAGTCTGTGTTGATGGCTCTTCCAGCCTGCTTCTTTGGTGCCGTATTGAACTTTGGTAGATTCCATGTCTTCCTCTGTTTTGATCCACATCTAGTTTTTGTTGGAGTACATCCTGAGTAAAATTCAGAGAAAGATGAACAGAAAATAAGTTTTCTGGGTCCTTGAATCCATGAAAATTTCTTTAATCTATCTTCTGGTTTGAAAAGTATTTTTTCCTCAGAATTCTGAAAGCCATGGCTTCCTTATCTTCTGGCATTCAGTCCTGATAACAGAATTTTCATGCCATTCTCTTTCTTTCTCCTTTGAATCTGGAGATTGTTCCTCTCTGGAAGCTTTAAGAATCTTCTCCTTATCCATGGTTTTTTAAAATTTCACACTGACGCACCTTTGTGCAAATATTTCTTTCAGTCGGTCATCGCTCCAGGAGTTTTAGTATTTTATATCACATTATTATTTTTCAACATACAGACTACTGTCATTTGGGTGTGGGGAATTTTCTAGCATTGTTCTGAGAGTTTACTTACTTATCTCTCTTTACTCTTCCCTTTGGCAGAAATTCTACAACTTGGATTTTGGCTTTCGGGATCAACTTCTCTCTTTTACTTTCTAACTTTTTCTGCTTTCTGGAAGAGTTCATCAACTTTGTTTCCCAATCCTTCTCATCACATCACTAATTTGACTCCTATATTTTAAACTTCTAAGACATCTTTCGTGTCCTCTATTTTTTATGGCATTCTGTTTTGTTTTGAATGAGTCATATAATCTCTTACCTCTCTGAAAGTTTTAAGTTTTCCAAAGTTTTCTTCTTCTTATGTTATCTCTGTCTTCCCTGGATCCCTTTGTTCTGTTTAGTTAGTTTAGGGCAATTAGGTGGGAGCCAGCCTTTCACTGGAGGCCTCGCAAAGTATTTTTTCCTGGGGCTATTCAGTCTGTCCTGCGGAATCAGTTACTACTTCATCTGATTTCAGGTTTTCAAAAGCTTGTTGAAATTTCTTATGCTGCTGTTTCTTCTCCCATTCCCTTAATTTTAGGTCAGTCTTAGGCAGGAGAGGCAATAAATTCATACGATCGATCTACCATCTTCAACCAGGACCTGTGTAAAAGTGTAAAAGCTCTCAAAAAATATAATTTTTTGATTATTTTTGAAGATTATAATCAACAGGGATAGCAAAATTTGGAGAAATAGTTTTTTTAAAAAAATCTCACGTTTCAGCTTTCTGTGTGAGCCTATTAGCTCAGTTGGGCAGAGCATGGCAAAATAGTGCCAAGGTCACGAGTTTGATTTCCATGAGGGTCCGTTCGCCTTACACGATCTCACAGACTCCTTCTCTCCCGACTCCCAGAGGGATCCAGAACGTTGTTTTGCATAGCTGTAAAATAGGCAAGAAATAATCCAGCATTCGTTTTACCGCTGCTGTTTTCCTCTCAAAAAGCCATTTACATCTAATTTGGAGAGATCCCTTTCACGACCTCCTCCTTTTTTAATTGTTTATTTTCCCCAAAGATATATGTGCCTCTAAAGAGAAAACAAGTTTTATAAGGTTTGGAACTAAAATGGCAGTTTTAGTATGGATGAGGGTGAAATCCTTCATACCCATAGTACACAAGTTCACAGGGGATAAGGAAATCCTGCAGTTAGAATTCTGCCCACCACATATGTCCTGTTTTTACTTCTAGAAGCTCAGAGAATTGTTCATTGTCTTCAGGTTTCTGAAAGTTCGTGATGTGCCTTCACATGGCTCTGTTTGTAGCGATTGTGCCGCACGCTATGTAAGCATTTTCAGTCTGGAAACTCATATCTTTCAATTCAGTTTGAATATGTCCATTGATTAATTCTACCGTTTTGTTTCCTCTGTTCTTGCATTCTGAGACTTTGGTTCCTCGGGTGTTGGTCCATTGAGATTAGTCCTCTAATTCCTCTCCCTCCTCCCATTTCTACCTCTGCTGTTTTGCAATTTGCTCTACTTCTTTTTTCACAGCATTGTCTTCCAGATATTGATTTTTTTCTTTAAGTTCTCCAAGTATTAATTTACAAGAGCTGATTTTTTTTGGTTTTGTTTTGTTTGCTTGTTTGTATCATGCATGTTCTTTCTATATGGCATCCTGTTCTTGTTTTATGGATGCAATGTTTTCCCCCAGGCCACGTAATTAGCAAAAGGCAAACTGGGGTGCGAGGGGTGGGTCTCTCAAATTCTAGCTCTTTGACTTGTGGCCCAATTTTTATTCTACCACCTAAGCCATCTCTTTCATAAGTGCCATGTTAAACCGGTCTTTCCTAGTGGTCCTAATAGAGACTTGCAAATAAGTGATGGAAATCATTTTATAAATAGAATCACTCAAAAAATCTGTCATTGTGCAAACAGCTAGAATATTGACCTTAGTGATCTTACTGATATTCATATATCAAACCTCTTTCTTTTGGTTCATGGCTTATTCCATTTTTGAAACACTTGATATGCTTTTTGAAATCACGACTACACAGTTCTGAAAGATGCTCCTGTGAACTATTTTGATAAACTGAAGTTCAAAACTATCTTGATCTCCTAGTGCCCTCTACTGAAAATGTCAATGTATAACAAGTAATTTCCTCTAAGAAAATGAATATTGAATGTTCTCAGGAAAGCAAAGGACTTCCAATTTGGTAGTGAATCTTCAACAAATTCTTCGTTTCTAAGTATATTATATCACATACACAAAGAAATTGCACTTTCAGGACCCAGCTCAGTGACCAACTCAGAGCTCACTCAATAAATGTTTGGTGAATTAATTTTCGTGTACTTTGGTTTATTCTAGTAGTGCTCATGTGACAATTTACCATGGCATTCTTTTATAAGGTGGTGTCATTCTTTTGCAGTAAGTTACTGGTCCTCAGTAATTTTCTCTTC
>NW_011888846.1:6260118-6262278 GCF_000151845.1 Pteropus vampyrus | reverse complement strand
AAGTTTTATAAGGTTTGGAACTAAAATGGCAGTTTTAGTATGGATGAGGGTGAAATCCTTCATACCCATAGTACACAAGTTCACAGGGGATAAGGAAATCCTGCAGTTAGAATTCTGCCCACCACATATGTCCTGTTTTTACTTCTAGAAGCTCAGAGAATTGTTCATTGTCTTCAGGTTTCTGAAAGTTCGTGATGTGCCTTCACGATGTGCTCTGTTTGTAGCGATTGTGCCGCACGCTATGTAAGCATTTTCAGTCTGGAAACTCATATCTTTCAATTCAGTTTGAATATGTCCATTGATTAATTCTACCGTTTTGTTTCCTCTGTTCTTGCATTCTGAGACTTTGGTTCCTCGGGTGTTGGTCCATTGAGATTAGTCCTCTAATTCCTCTCCCTCCTCCCATTTCTACCTCTGCTGTTTTGCAATTTGCTCTACTTCTTTTTTCACAGCATTGTCTTCCAGATATTGATTTTTTTCTTTAAGTTCTCCAAGTATTAATTTACAAGAGCTGATTTTTTTTGGTTTTGTTTTGTTTGCTTGTTTGTATCATGCATGTTCTTTCTATATGGCATCCTGTTCTTGTTTTATGGATGCAATGTTTTCCCCCAGGCCACGTAATTAGCAAAAGGCAAACTGGGGTGCGAGGGGTGGGTCTCTCAAATTCTAGCTCTTTGACTTGTGGCCCAATTTTTATTCTACCACCTAAGCCATCTCTTTCATAAGTGCCATGTTAAACCGGTCTTTCCTAGTGGTCCTAATAGAGACTTGCAAATAAGTGATGGAAATCATTTTATAAATAGAATCACTCAAAAAATCTGTCATTGTGCAAACAGCTAGAATATTGACCTTAGTGATCTTACTGATATTCATATATCAAACCTCTTTCTTTTGGTTCATGGCTTATTCCATTTTTGAAACACTTGATATGCTTTTTGAAATCACGACTACACAGTTCTGAAAGATGCTCCTGTGAACTATTTTGATAAACTGAAGTTCAAAACTATCTTGATCTCCTAGTGCCCTCTACTGAAAATGTCAATGTATAACAAGTAATTTCCTCTAAGAAAATGAATATTGAATGTTCTCAGGAAAGCAAAGGACTTCCAATTTGGTAGTGAATCTTCAACAAATTCTTCGTTTCTAAGTATATTATATCACATACACAAAGAAATTGCACTTTCAGGACCCAGCTCAGTGACCAACTCAGAGCTCACTCAATAAATGTTTGGTGAATTAATTTTCGTGTACTTTGGTTTATTCTAGTAGTGCTCATGTGACAATTTACCATGGCATTCTTTTATAAGGTGGTGTCATTCTTTTGCAGTAAGTTACTGGTCCTCAGTAATTTTCTCTTCTACTCCTACATCCCTGCCTTGAGATTTGGCAGCCAGAGTGATTTCTAATCTTTCCTCACTCCCCACCCCCACCTTGTTGTTTCTGGTTTTGCTCAAAAAACACCGGAAGTTTACAAGAGCTTGGGCTTTGAGTAAGACAGGTCTGAGTTTAAATGTACACCACCACTTCCTTGAACAAATGACTTATCCCTTAAAAGATTTACTCATGTGTAGAATGGGGAAAGAGTCAAACCTAACTCACAGGGTCATCGTGAGAATTCGAGGAACAGAATGTAAATAAAGGGTTCAACACAATGTCTGTCACTTAGCAACTGCTCAGTTCTTGTTAGCTTTTACTATTTTGTTAATTTTTTTATATTTTAACTTAGGCAGATTTTGTCTTGAACATTAAATTCACTGGCTGAATGAATGCATTCGAGGACCACTCTGGTTTTTGCTATACTTGACAGCATTTGCAGGAAGTATTTGTTTAATAATAATAATAATTTTAAAAATCTATCTCTAGGAAGAAAATTTTTGAAGAAAATTCCCGTGTTCTGTAATTCCATTTCATACTTCATGTTTTAATAATTTTCAGCCAAAAGACTTGCTCTAGATTACCATCATTTTTCATTTGTTCTTCTTTATTCTTTGTGAAGGTGGTAAATAATCTTTATTTCATAAAATGAGAGAGGAGTACAGAGAATAAGAACCTTAGAAATCATGGAACTGGAACAAGATAGGATCAAACGAGGCTTTGTTTATTTTACTATACTGGTAGAAAGAAGTTGGTCATATTTTGTTTTATTTTAGCAAAAGGAAG
>NW_011888846.1:6253779-6259388 GCF_000151845.1 Pteropus vampyrus | reverse complement strand
TTCTTTATTTCTATTTTAAGATTTTTGACCCATGATTCTCAATGTCTCATTCTAATACAGACTCTGCTACAGAGTAGTCATCTCAGAGTTCAACCTGGGTCTTTTTACTATCTTCCATGTTCTCATTATTATTCAATCTCCCCTCTACCCTGTATAACATACGAAATTTTAATGTTCTTATCTAATAATTATATCCTCTATCTCATTTCTCAATCTGTTTCTAGTCATTCATTTTTTCATACTTATTGTGGGTTGTATTTTCCTGCTTTCTTGTGTCTGGTAATTTTTTATTAGATGCTAGACATTGTTATTTTACCTTGTTGGGTACTATTTTGTACTCCTGTAATTATTCTTGAGCTTTGTTCTAGACTTATTTACTTAAAAATATTTTGATCCTTTGAAACTTGCTTTTTTAAAACTTTGTTAGGTGAGACCGGAGTAACCTTAATCCAGGCCTAATTTTTGCCCCACTCTTGAGGCGATGCCCTGTGAATTACTATTCTCCACCTCTAATTCCACGATTATCTATCCTCATAATTTTTCACAATTCCTAGTTCTGTGTGAGTTCTAGGGATTGTACCCTCTGCTCCTTTTGGGTGGTTATTTCCCTAGCCTTGAGTAGTTTCTTCATAAGTATGTTCTGATCAGCTGAAAACTCAAAAGGGAACCTTCTGCAGACCTCCAGAACTTTCTACCGTGTATCTCTCTCCTCTCCTGTACTGTGGCCAGCATACCCTGGCTGCCTTGGCTTATCTGGACTCCCTTCTCTGTCTCCTCAATTCAAGGAGGTCGTTGGGCTCTACATGCATTTTCTCTTCCTGTGCTCAGGCCTGAAAATTCTCTCCAGACAGTAAGCTGAGGCAATTGTAGGGCTCACCTTGTTTGTTTCCCCTTTCTTAGGGATCACTGCTGTATTGCTTAATGGTTAATGTCTCAAAACTGTTGTTTTATGTATTTTGTTTACATTTTCAGTTTGAGGTTGGAGTGTAAATCAGGTCTCTGTTACTACATCTTGGCTGAAACCAGAAGTCTTTTTTTTAAATGACATACATACACACACACACGTGTATGTATTTAATAGGATTGGGATCATCATATTGCACATACTGTTTTGTGTCCTGCTTTTCTTAATAATTATATATACTGATCGACTTTAAATATTTTTAAGTATTTTGGAAGTATAAATTCAAAATTCAAAATCTCTTTAAAACCCCTAATACCGCACATAATTAATACATCGAGTTTTAGCAAAATGATGATAAATGCACTTTTAAATGACTGCATAAATTCCATTTTCAGAAGACATAGAATTTTTCCAAAGCAAAGTTTTCATAAACTACCCATAATCATTAATTACTGCCACAGATCTCCTGTGTTAAAACACTTGATTAACACCTCCTCACTGAAGCTTAATGTGGCAATTGCATTGATCTTGTCTCTAATAATTAAATGCTGCCACCTGACCTCTTCCAGCCCCCCTCCCCTGCCATCCTATTATTCTATAGAAATCAGAGATTATCAATTTCATAGCAACCTTTCACACCATCATCGTTGCCTGCAGGGGACAGCCAGCATAGGGCTTTTCAAGGATACTGGGGCTCCTATCACCAAAGCATTTATTGGCTGATTAATTCTTTCCTACTTATTACTTTATTAATGCCTTGGTAAAGGGTATTATGTCACCTAGGCCCCCCTGAGGTATGGTTAGTGTGTGGCTGAGCATCTACTCTAACTCGTCCATTTTCTCCAGCCTTACTTTCGTTCTTACGGTATGCCAAAATGGTTTTGGCATCTCAGCTTCATTCACTATAGGCCGCCACTGAAGCCAGGCAAGCTACCAACAAAGCAAATTGTTAGAGTCACACTCAGACACTAAACAAACACAGTAAATTTCCAATACTAGGTAAGAACACCTATACTAATAAATTTGGCCTTATCCAACCTTATTTTTTCCCTTTTTTCCCTTATTTTTGTCCAAAGGAAAAAAGCATGCTTCCCAGATTTCAGACAGCTGGCTGTGTTTTTTGTGTATACGGCATTTCCTCCCCTTCAGTAAATTTTGCAATTTTCCTTTTTAGCTATGCACTGAGAATTAGCTATTGTGGGCTTGAAGGTTTGGTGGAATTCTGAGTCCACAAGCCAACAGTGAGGGAGGGATGCTCAGATTTCCTACCTTCTTTCAGAGGGGCGGATCTGCTCTGTATCATGAAGCAGAGTATGCATAGACTGCTAATCATTTCTCTAAATCCAACTCCATCAGCCTTGTAAATTGGGATAATTCCTTCTGGCAATAAGCAGCCCGTCATTCTTTATGCTCCGTATTGGTATGAATTTTGTCATTTTTTCTTTGCCTTTTAATGTGTTTTAGGCAGCAGTTGGAGAGGCTGAGTCAGGGGCTGCTAGCCAAATACTATTTAAAACTAGAAATGCCTCGTTGATTTTTATTGTGATTGCATCAGCCTGTTCTCATTCCTTCCAGCCTCTGACTGTGGGATTTCCCAGGGCACAGTGTTTGGCTGGCTGCTCAGTCTGCTCTCTCCTTCAGAGGTTTAATCTATCCTTCCACCTTTACATCTGATACCTGATCACTCTCAAACCGCTGTCTCTAGTCCTGTCTTCTCACCTAAATTGTCATCCTTTATTTTCTGATTCAAAGATATTTCTACTTGTCTACTCCACAGAATTTTTGTGTCCTTGATGGATGAACTTGTACCTTAATTATTAAAACTGCTAAACTCGCAGAGCCCAGAGTCATGGGGACAGGAAATAAACACTTTGTGCAAGGGCCATTTGGTTAAAGTGTGGGAGGCACAACCCTCTTTTTCACTCCTTTTTTTTCCTGGAGTGGAAAAAGTACATCCTGTATTAGTCAAAGGTTTAGAGCATTTACCTTATTCTTTAGGACCACATTCCAAGTTCACATCTCAATACAGCATGGTCCCCCAGCGGGCAATGTAACCGAGTAGCCATGCAACTGTTCTTCAAGATCATCACTAACTAACTGCTTGTAGGTGATGGGGTACAAGACGACACCTGTAAATCCCAATGGATCTCACACTATTGACTCATCGCGTTATTTTGGCTGAAGCAATATTGTATGGAAGATTCATATCGTAGGATGTTTTCAATTAGTTTTCAGCTGTTTTTGGTTAACTCGGACACTGGCAGTCAGGCCTAGACCTTCTAGATAGGAGACTGGGAGATCTTTCTGTGGAGATCAGACCAGTCTACGAAGAAAGCTAAAGATAACAATTCAGGAGTCCTCAACAAATGACCCTGCCCTATCATTTCACCCTAAAACTCAGAGTTGACATATGCTCAAGTCTTCAATCAGCTTTTAGTGTCCAATTCTTAAATATGGGCAAACAAACAAGTGGGTATCAGAAAGTTGAAGAAATCCTGTAAAAGAAAGATTAAAAAAACCCCAGATGAATAAATATAAGAATATTTGAGGATATAGCAAATAGGCAAGGAGAAAAAAAACTTAAATGCAAGAGAAGATATTACATTCGAGAAAAAAGATGCTGCATGAAAAACAATATCAAATAGAAAAAATTATTCTTTGGAATTAAAATTATGGTAACATAAACAAAAAACCCAACAGAAGAGTTGGAAAATTCAGTCGAGGAAATCTTCCAGAAAATAGAGAAAATAGACCAAGAGCAGAAAATGAGAGAAGAAGATGAAGATGAAGAGGAGGAGAAAGAGGGAGAGGAAAAAGAAGAAGAGGAAGAAGGGGAAGAAAAGGAAGAAGAGGAAGGGGAAGGAGAAATTCAGAAGACAACTCCATCTGAATATCAGGAGTTCCAGGCAGAGAGATATAAAAAAACAATTAGGAAGGCATGATCGAGATAATTTACAAAAATTTTCCAGAACCGAAGCTCATGAATTTTCAGATTGCAAGATCTCACTGAATGTATACCAGCAGGGATGCAAAAAAGACCCACACTCAGGCATATTATTATGAAACTTCAGAACACAGAAGACAAAGAGAAGATCCTTGAAACTTCAAAAAAGAAAAAAGAGAAGTCTCAGTCAAAAGATCAAGAATTAAAAATGTCTTTTCACGCCTCTGTAGCAATACTAGAAGGCAGAAAGTAATGCTGAAATGGCCTCAAAATTCTGAAGGAAAATTATTTCCAACTTAGAATTCCATATCCAGTATGCATGTCGAGGAAAAAAACCATTTTCAGACATGAAAGCTCTCCTAAAATTTCTTTCCCACGTATCCTTTCTCAAAACGTTTCTGAAGGTTGTGTTCGTTCCATCCAGACAAGAGATCTATCCTAGGGGAGAAGTGAAAGGAATCTCCAGGATGTTTGCCAAGGAAGATCCTAGGCTGATAACTATGCAATAAGTCCAAGTTGGAGTAGTCGGAGGCCGTGGGACAGAAATACTTAGGAAGATGAAATTAACAGAATATATTAATAAATTTAAACAACTGAAAGTTTGATTGAATTATGGATTAGAAAATTAACTGAACACCCATACAAACATTAACTGTAGGGAAAGCAAAACATTTTGCAGGAAATGAAAAGTGATCATAGTTGACTACAACATTATTCTGAAAGCATGTGAACACATAATAATAGAAAGGCTATATATTTAATTGCTGTGTTGCGGTGATGAGGAATGGGAACTGATTGTGTATGTACATGTGTTTGCTTGTGGTGGGGTGAGGAAAGACAATAGAGAATGCCTACAATGAAAAGAACATGATGTCACAATACTAGCATGTTTTTTAGAGTATGGACGTATATGTGAAAAAAACTAAAAAATCTAGAATTTAAAGTAGTTGTCTTTAATATATATCTTGTAAGACTTCTTGACATTTAAAAAATGAAGACAAAGGGTTAATTGATAATCTGAATATTTTTCAGAGACATAATTGAGGGCGCCAAAATAGTTATTATTTTTTACCATGCCTCGTACATAGTGAATACTCTCAATTGTTTTTTGAGTTGAATCTTTAAAATGTGTCAGATGTTGTAGCGAGTCATTACATTTATTTCTTATATGTCTTTATAGTTCCTTCAGGACATAGTGTGGCATCATCGGCATTTTACTTGTATTAATGTGTAGGATTTTGCATGTTTAAGTCTTATGAAGAATGAAGTGAAGTTCCTTTGTATTCTTAGTTAACGTATAAATAATTCTGATTTGAATATTTAACTTTACAAATAAGATCCACTCTTTTCAGTACTGTAAATCTAAGCCCTGTCTCTCAATCAAGAAATTTGACAACTTATAATATCAAATTTTTTGAGAACTTATAATGGGTAAGACGGATCATGTAGTTCTTTATTAACTACATTACATCTTCTAGGAAAAGAATCTGAGATTGCCCAAGGTCAGCCAGAGAAACAGGCAGCACCTTCTCTTCTAAATCAGATCCTTTGCCCTAAACCAAACTTTTGTGATAAATACACTCAGAGTAGGTGTGAGGAAAGAGTTGGAAGGGTTTATTCTACTTGAGATTAACAGGTTGTGTAGTTTGTCTTCAACTAAAGTGTTGATAGATAAAACACAAAAACTGGTGTGTCAATTCAGCTTTCACTGTGTTGAAAGGGGATTAAAATAGAAAGGAATTCTATTTAGGTTTAGACAGT
>NW_011888846.1:6251136-6253229 GCF_000151845.1 Pteropus vampyrus | reverse complement strand
AAAAAAAACAAACAAACTCAGAAAAGCATCCTCTGGACTTCAGAGACTATAAATGTAATTCAGAGAACTTTTGAGAGAATAGAGTCTAGGAAACAGTAAGTGCAAGAAAACCACATTAATAATTACCATTTAAAAATCTTCCATACAGAGGATAACCACAAACTTAAAAAGACATCTATTAGCTTCTATAATTTTAAATCGACTTTCAGAGATTTAAAATTATAGAAGCTAATAGATGTCTTTTTAAGTTTGTGGTTATATTTTTTGGATAAAATCAAAGGACGCACTCTGAATTTTTAACATTAAAAGCTGGAAGATAGACACTAGGAGCGGGGAGGGCTCAAAAGAAAAAAAGAAGAAAAAAAAGCTGGAAGATATAATTCAATAATAACACTTTGCATTTACTATTCCATACTTTTAAAAATGCTTTCCCGTATATATTTTGGGTAATACAGATATCATTATCATTTATAGACTGAAGAAACTAAGACATGACAATTTAAGTGACAAGACTGAGACCTCAAAACTGCATCATGAAAGCAGGCCCAGGATTCTTGTTCCATTGTTTTATCAGTAAAAATCGTATCTTTGATTAAAAACAGGCATTCCCATCTTATAGTTCAGTATATTAAGATAAAACAAACAAAAAAATCTTAATGGGTTTGTTCAATGTCATTCTGTAAAAGAAATGAACAGCTAAGAAAAATAAATGAGCATTAACATGAACCCCTTTGCTCAAATCACTTGACCATAATAAATGTGAGAGTGAAGGCTACCAAGCTGTGCAGAACACATCGTCCATTACTGTTCTTCTTAAGGTTTGTCTTAGATAAAAAGGTTTCCATTAAAATCCATTTCTTCTTGGCAAACATCGTAGCCTTTGTATAACTACTCATCTCCTCTAGAAATATTAAAAACAGAAAAGATGTTTGTCCTGGGTAAATAATGGAATTGGAACAATATAATGAACAAAAGTTAGAAGAATTAAATTTTTTACAACTGAAGTATAGGATTAAGTTCATCATACAGCTATAAAGTTTATAGCAGGCATAAACTATTGTGTGGTCAAATGATTAAGATAATATTACAGTAACAGTTTGTTAATCTGACTTTTAAAACTTAATTTTATATCAAAGAAACCACTGTACACCAAATGGTTGCCTTAGTGTTCTTAAATAAATAATATTAGAGAATTAAAAATAATTTGGATGCTGTGGTGGAAATTGGTCATTATTTGGGCCACCTGAACTGTTTCCCTGTATTTAGAGAATTCTTCACCTTATAAATCTTGGTGGCAAGCAAAGATGTCTCCCATAACAGAAGTGGAGGATGTCATATATTCACTTTCTCTGCCTCCCTTGAAGCTGGGGACAGACATGTGACCTAGGCTTTTGACATCAGCCATCTGTGCTGGACTTTTGACTCATGGCTGAAGCTACAAGGAACAGTCTCTCCGTCTGTCTGTCTGTCTGTCTCTTTCTCTTCCTCCCTCCCTCCCTCCCACTCTCCCTCCTAGTGGCAGTAGAAGTTACTGCAAGTTATAGTTTCCAATGCAGAAGTACCCAACGAGCAAAGTGTGTTGTCTAGAGCTTGATGTCCATGGCACAAGATGTAGGGTGACCATCTTGTCACAGTTTGCTCAGCACTTGCCCAGTTTTAGCACAGAAAGCTTCAAATCCCTGGAAACCATTCAGTGCCAGGAAAACCAGGATGGTTGGTGGCTCTAGCCAACTTCCTCATCAGATCGTTTCTGTAGGTGGTTTATTTCCTGCTGCTGAGCTTCGAGACTACTTTTCATTCTGTGAGTCATTCTGTGAGCCACTCAGTATCTTTAAAAATTTTTAGGCAGGTATAACCCAATATCCTTTTACTCAACAGCTATTCTGCTTAAATCAGCGAGAGTTGGTCTCTATTATCCCTACTAAGAACCTTGACTGAAACAGACACCTTTGTGTGTAAGCGGTTTTGGAGACCTGAGTTTCACAATGGCCCTGCAAATCATGTTGGTTACATTTGGCTTAGAGGGTCATTCTGGACCCGATTTCATGTTAGCGAAACTTTTAATTTTTGAAACATGCTGCGAGGCCTCAATA
>NW_011888846.1:6240063-6249491 GCF_000151845.1 Pteropus vampyrus | reverse complement strand
CTGCAGTAGTATTTGCTGCCTATTTCCCAACTACTTCGCTGTTTTCTGCTGCCCCTCGCGTCTGCAATTACCCCCAGATCCATCATCACCCACTTCTGAAGCCTACCTGCTGGGCTGTTGCTGGAGGTTGTTAGTATCAGTCACACCCGAGAGAGGAGAGTGGGCGGGGAACTCATCAGGGGATCTTGGTTGTCTTTTATATCTTAACTCTATTTTTAATGCTCTGCAGTCAATGTTGATGACATTAGACAATCGCTTAATCTCGGTGCACTCTGTCATCCTTTCTTTGGCTCATTCCTCTCACACCTTAGAGCCTTCTCCCAAGCCACGCCCTGTGCTTAGAGTGACCATATGCTCTCTTTTTCTGGA
This sequence comes from Pteropus vampyrus, assembly GCF_000151845.1. Classification (NCBI taxonomy): domain Eukaryota; kingdom Metazoa; phylum Chordata; class Mammalia; order Chiroptera; family Pteropodidae; genus Pteropus; species Pteropus vampyrus. The sequence continues at coordinate 6,249,122 of NW_011888846.1, read as the reverse complement.
GAGTCCCAATTTCAAATATTCTGTCCTGTTGCCAAATCAGTTGTCAGACCATATGCTTCATATTTTCTTTGGAGAAATATGTTCACTTACCTATGCTTCCATTCCCTAAACTCTACTCATCAAGATTTCTATTGGTTTTGCTAGACAGTTTATGAGAAATGTTATTAATCCAAAATGCAGCTCAGGTGTCTTCCCCGATGGGAAACATTTCTTCACAGCTGTCCTCCCTTCGCTGCCAGCACATGAGTTTCCTTAGTAAACTCTGTTTAATTCTCATCGGCCTGCCTCTTCCATCCCTAGGCTCCATCCTCCTCTGGAGGTAGACTCTGGTACGCCTCGGAAATGTTCCCAACATCATCTCCTTAATGGTCACATTGGGGGTTAGGATTTCAATGTAAGAATTTGGGGAGGACACAGTGTAGTCTGTAACAAGCCCGTGAAATGGTAGATAAAATTGTAGACTCTCAAGTCAAACAAAACTGTGTTTAAAATTTGGCTCTCACCACCCATAAAGTCTATTGCTAGGTGCGTGGATAAATAAATGTTGATATATTCATTACAGTGGACTATTACTGAGCAATAAAAAGGAATAGAGTGTTGGTGTAAACAACAACATGGATGAATCTCAAAATAATTATGTTTAAAGAAAGAAGCCAAACAAAAGAGAGTGTGCGATTTGATTTAAATAAAATTCTAGAAAAGTGACTACTTTGTGTTTATTATATCAGTTTGTAATCTTATTGTTCTAATAAGGATTTTAGTTTTTAAAGCATGATTTATTGGAAAACTGCTAATTTTCTCTTGGATAAAACATGTCTCAGAAAAGTCTGGCTATTCGAATCCTGAAGCTATAACAAATGTAACAGGAGGTTGCATAGAAATTTTTGACAGAAAAGCACTCCAATGCAACGGGTGTGATTTTTCAGAGTGAAATATCAAACCACCAACTAGTAGTTTCAGACAAATTTCCACTGGTTAGATGCTTCTTAAAAACCACAGGGGTCAGGCAGTGGAAAGTCAGACTGTATTTGTGAAGAGTGCTCTTTAGAGAAAGCTGTCCTGTGTCTCCTACACCCCACTCATGAGAGCGAAAGAGGGAAGGGTGCTTGCCTCTTCACCTGCGGCCTAGTGAGTGGCAATTCTTAGAGGATTATTCAAGGAATTATGATGGGAAGGTTGGGGAATAAAGGGCTGATGCCTGACTTTCCACCCAGGAAAATCTAGAGGGCCTGGCAGGCTCTTTGTTATTAGAGAGGATAACAGCCATTTGCATTGGGACCAGTCAGCTCCCTCAGAGTTTGTTAGGACAAAGGATGCATAATGCACCCCGTGGACCAGATGTGGGCCTATTGGGAGAAAGAACCAGTCCAGAGATCTTTTTGACTCCTGCCCAAGAGAACTGCTGAGATATCAGTTGGGCTGTAACAGAAAAATAGCTGTATGATGTGGTTATCCCCCAAATTTGCAGCTAAGGGAGAAGTGGCATTAAGAGGAACAGAATACGTGGCCTGTCTCAGGGGTTGCAGGAAAAGTTGTAGCTTGATTGGCATGTGAGTGTCAGAGGAACGCCCCACAAGACAGAGTCAGCTTTATACATCTGTCAGTCACAGAGAGGACAGAGTCATCTTACTACAGTACCGGCCAAGCAAGACCTTTTTGTTCTCTTTGCCCTAGTCCTTCCCTGGACTGCAGCCAGAGACTCCATAACAGCCGCTACTGAGCAAGGGAAAAAATAAGCTGAAAAGGGAGAAGCAGCTGACCACATGCCCTTTCTGAAACTTTCCTTTCTAAAGGTCAAATTGAGGCTGAACTTTGTGACTTAAAGTGGCTGTAAGAATAAGTGAGCAGAAAAGCCATGAAAGTTGCTGGAATTTACATCTTAGTGGCAGGGGAAAAACGGCCTTCTGAATTAATTTCCGAGAACAGTTATGTTTTGACTATATCTCGCAAATCACACTAGCTCACTGTAACGTGTACACAGATTTTCCACTGTATAGTCAGTAGAAGCCTTTCAGAGCTTGTAGGTACAAGTCTTAGGAGGAAATAAACATTGTAAGCACACGTTTGGAAAACAAAAAAATTTGCAATTCCTGTATTTGTTTCATTCACCAATTAGCAATTTATTTCAAGAGTAGAATCTTGAAATAAATGAATGTAGAATATTAAAACTTTATAGAAGAAATAAATGTACAATTTGAATGAAAAAAATTCAGTCTTCCTAAGGGAGAGGAAAATATACTACTTTCAGTAAAAAGATTATCGAACCAAAACATACATTTTAGCCACGGTTATTAAGAAAAAATAATTACTGACTTTTTATATACTTGTCCTTTATCTGCTATCCTTCTAGATATGATGGGTCCAAATAAAGAACGTCAATCTTAAAGGAATTACATTATTATTTTAATTACTATTTAATTTTTTAAATTGCTATTTTAATTCCTTTTATACTATTTTAATAGTAATTACAATTTCTATTTTAATTCTTTATTCTAAAGTCATGTGACTCAATTAATAGTATGACCCAAAAATAAGATTTAGGGGTAAGAGCAGTGGTTAGAATTATATTCAACTGCAGTGAATAAAACCAAAACATAATAAATAATAATGGACTAAATATACAAGGTTTCATTCCTTTTTATTTGTCGTTGTAGTGGTTTTTTAAAAAAGATTTTTGTTAAAATATAGCTAAGATAACATTGAATATATTTTGATCTCTGTTACTAAACCAGAAAGAGAAAATAGATGTTGAAGCAAGCGTTTAGGAGGCACTGGCTTAGAGACTTAAACTTCTCTCTCCTAATAAAATGGCTAGGTCAAACATTGCCTACTAATAAGTTAGAATTGTTGAAAAAGATTATTGATAGTGCTGTAGATATGATTTCCTTTAAAAGCTTGCTTTCTCTATGTAGAGAACATTTTTGTCCCTTGCAAGCAAAGGAAGACTACGATCCATTATCAAGAAACTCAGTAATTTGTTATATTATTTAAGCTCTCTGTTTCATGAAGAGAAACATCTCAGTAATTTCTAAAACAAATTTGTGAATGTATTCATTCATTCTACCATCCATACAATGAGCATTTACTGAATGTTTAGGTGCTAGGAGAAAAAAAGACATAATTTTTTGCTTTCAAAGAGCTAAAATCTCATGGAGATAGTCATGAGAAATTTCAAATGTAAGGAAGTGCTACAGGTGCTGTAAGAAGGTCTGTACCAGATATTGCAGGGCACAGAAAAGTGAGGTAGTGGTTCTATAAAAGAGATTGAAGGGTATATAGTCAAAGTAAGTCACAAAGTGATGGTAGAATTAGGTAGAAAATAAATTAAAAATTATTCTGCGCTTTCAAATATACCAAAAGACATAGAGAAAAACACAATGAACTTCCATTTTCTCACCATCTGCCTCATGAAATAAAATATTATGAATATAATCTCAGGATACGCTTTTATTAAAAATAATCCTAAAACCTGGATTTTGGTATGAAGTTTTAAATTATTAGCAATAATGTATGTAGGTGTAAATATCATAAACTAATGATCTTCCATAAAAGGTTGTTACTGTCATCAAATCAAGCAATTGATTGGTTCTTATCTTCTTGCTTTTTTTGGAATGTTGTTGGAGGCGTTGTTCGTCTTTTTTTATTTTCTTCTATGATGGTGGTTGTTGTTTTTTAATTCTTGTTTATTCTTCTTTTGTGTGATCTTTTCTCGTCGTTCTTTGTTATTCTTTTTTTTTTTTTTTCGATTTTGCGGTTTTTTTTTTTTTTGGGGAAGGGAAAAAAGGCTACAAAAATGTCTTGTGGGGAGGGAAGGAAGGTGGTGGAGAAGAAGTGAACTTCCTTTGACTCAGAAGAGGAAAGGGGTCATTTTCCTGGCTTTCCCGTGAAAGCATTTGTAATTTTCGAAGGCGCCTTTCTGCAAAACATATATTTTTAAAGAGTATTTCTTAGATGTCCAAAATCTAAATTCTAGGCCTGTGGCAAGTACCTCAAGGAAACTCAAGCCAAAGTGGTGGTTTGTGTGCCTGCTGTAGAGAAAGCATCGGTGAGCAAGAACTCTGCTAAATGGCCAACACCACATCCACACAGAGGCGGGCTCCCTCTCTGACCTTATAATTTCTTTACAATGTTAAAAATAGAGTTCCTACCAGAGTGGAGTGGGGAGCGGGGAGGGGGGAGGTAGAACTAGGGTGGGAGACTTAAATCATTTCTTCGATTAAAAATAAATAAATAAATAAACAAACAAATAAATAAATAAAAACAGAGTTCCTTTTCAACATCTTTTCTTAAACATTGTTAAAAAAATAATCAATTTTAAATTAATGTGGAAAACTAGGCTGACAAAGACTCTCTACCTTTCCCCAAATATAAAAGTACTACATAATAATCTAAAAAATTAAAAAAAATAAGCTGTTGCCAATTTCAAGATTTTGAAAACAAGAGAGGAGAACACGTCAGGATAAATAAAAAGGAAAACAGAAAACAGTGTTAGAGGGAGCTGAGCCACGTCCACACTGAAGCCCAATGGTTTCTGTGGGAACTGGTACCAGAGCATCCATGCATGTGAGGGGTGGGGAAGAGGGGATTGGCCCTTTGGGGATAACTGTTTAAGTGAGTGATTGGCACAAGAAGACTCATATTTTCTCTACTTTTTATGCTCTTAAACACTTTTGTAATAGAAAGTTAAAACAAGTCCTGGGTGCCCTTCTAGAGTGACTGAATTCCTTAGGGGGTTGAGCATAGAGGTACGCATGTTTTACAACTTTCTAGGTGATTTTGTTATGCATTAAAGAGGATCACTGCCCCAGGCCAAAGAAAAAGACTGATGGTGGGTTGAATTTCAGACGCCTGCCACAAGGGATGGCAAAAAGTTTGGGGTAGGTGTCCTTTACACTTCTTATCAATTACAGAAGTAATACATTAGCTAGTCTTCTTTGAAGAGCCATTTATAGCTCTCCTGCCTCTTCTACTACTGGGACACTTTCTGATCCCTACGTACATATTGTTTCATTTTGTTCTCATTCCATCTTAAAAGGGTGATTGTCATGTAGATTTGGCTAATCATATAGGGGAGGTATGATTTGCCTGAATTACTCTGAATTTCAGCCCTACATAAAACCGGAACAGAAAAGTTTATCTTATTACTTCAGGCCCCTGTTTTAACATCTTTGCTCCCTCTGTGATTCCCGTCTTTCTCTGGTTCCCAGTGTCTGTTTTCTAGTCTTATCGCAATTAAAAAGAAAACAACGCTGAAAACCATCAATGAACTCATTTATTGAGTCATGAAGTACTCTTTCCAGGGAAAGTTGATTTAAAAAGGGCACAGGATTTAAGTCAAAGCTAAAAACAAGTGCAGTGATGAATTCTCAGGCATCAGGTAACCTAGTCAGGGAAGGATTTTTTGGGGGTGGTCAAATTTGTTTCAGGATCCTCTAAAATTTTACCAGGTAGGTTGTTACCTATTCATCCGATTGGAAATATATCCTAAGAAGAGTCAGATAATGTGACTATAGCTTTTTCTTCTGAACTATGCACGGAAATTTTAACTTTGGCTACAAGTAGTAAAAAGCTGAATTTGAACTTTCTTAAATAGCCAAGAACATTTATTGGCTCGGGGAACTTACTAAATCCAGAGGAAGCGGTAGCCTTCATGCAAGGTTTGAGATCTTCCATCTTGTGTCAGCTGTATCCTCAGGCCGGCTTCGCTCTTGGTTAGCGAAACGGCTGCAGTAACTATAGGACTCACATCAACCCATTGCACCAGCCAGAGTAAGGGGGAAAACACACTTCTTCTCTCAAGAAACACAAGGTCTGGCCTTCCTTATGACTGGACCAGTTGATACCTGTGAGTCTACCGATGAATACTGACAGAGTCACATGAGGATGAGATCGGGCGGACTATATATGTACATCAGTTGGGGCCCACACCTGGAGCTGGGGCTGGGCCTGTTCTCATTTAATTCATTAGCTGTGTGGACTGAAAAGGGGTTCGATGGACGATAACCTCACAGGGTGATCAGATCATGAATTCCTAACTGGACAGGTCATGGTGGGTAGTCACGCCTCAGTCCTATAAGTTCTTTAGTGAAAGGTATTTAAACAAGCCTTTTTCATTGTTCTTGTGCATCTAGGTTAACACACCTTTGAAACGCCAGAAACAATAGCCCTCAAAGGTGTTACCACTCTGAAGAGAGCACATAACCTTGACTATCCTGTAATCCAGTCCCAGCCTTGCTTCTCTCACCTGTCATCTTCACATTCCCTCCTTAATTTCAAATGCATACAGAAACTGCAAAACTCCGGAGCACTTGAAATCTTACTTCCTGCCAATTGTCATCGGTTTGACTCAAATAGGTTTTTATAAAAATTCTTTACAGGTTTTGACATTCTTACATCAACAGCTGCTTTGCAATTACAGGAGTAGAAATGCATTCTGGGGAGTCAACTAACAATGCTCATTATAAAAAGCATTATAATATTCAGCCCCATTAAACACCATAATTTAAACTCTTCCATTTTTGTTCCATGTTTAACTTGTTTCCAGTTTTTTTCATATTGATATTTTAAATTGAGAGTTGTAGACCTACATGAGGGAAACAGGGCAACGTATGGTAAAATAGGAAATGTAGAAACTGGGGGAAAAGAGAAAGTAAATGTCCTGTAGTCGATCGTCATCAGGTGAAAATGTAAGCCCATTATTACAAAATCTTTCGTTTTTTAAAGAAAAGCCTGGAATGCATGTGAAATCGTCTGACTTTTAACTCCTAACTTTGGCTACATTTTCTGAAGCACCATGCAGGTGCTTAAACAAAATATATTTGTGGGTTAGATCTGGACCTAGGCCACCAGTTTCTGTCACGTTATGAGTCATGCCAGAATACTTTATAACACCTTCCCCCAAAGCAAGAGCTTTAGTCCTTTCATGAACCAGGGCTGCTAGGATATTTTTAATGCAAAGGAAGTCATAGTGGGGAGAGAAATGAGCAGCACACATTATGTGAAGAATGTTTTGTTATTAGGTCTTTGACATGTACTTGGAAATGTTTTGCTGGTGGTTAAGGATGAGTTTGTACCAAATCACCTTCACTGTCTCTTATCTGGGTTCTTTTGTGACTAGTCTCTTATCTGGGTTCTCTTGTGACATCTCTTATCTAGGTTCTATTGTGAGGAACGATTCAATTTTACAGAATGACTCCTGGTGATTAGACGTGTGACATGTGGCCATGGGACAGAGTTTTTCTTTTTCATGTAACAAGCGGGCACATAAATTGATCCTATAACAGTGACTTAGATGTTATGCTACACTTTGGTAGAAGAATTAACTAACAGCCAACGGTGGCCATTATTATTGCTTTCAGAGACATATGGAACTAAATTTGGGAACATGATATTTATTTTGGACTTATTTGGGGGGGGCTAAGTTTCTTTCTGAGAGCAGATAATTACACTGTTGCCCTTTTTGTCAAAAAGCTTCTCTCTAGTTGGGAGATCTCAGAAGGCAGAAACTACAGCTTTTTCAATCTGTTGACTTCCTCATGGTGCCCAGTGTAACTTCACCAGTACCTTGTTTAGTAGAGGCTCAGTACGTACTTGTTGGCTGATTTATTGTTAGATAGTATATGTCTCAGGAAATCAGCAGACGATTTGAGTCATTTTAACCCTACCTTTACTAATATCAAGCTTCCAGCATTTGAGGCAGGCCCAGAGCTAGGTAGATTTTTGGGATACGGAGGTTAATAAAGGACCTTCTGGGAAGAAGCTCCTTAGGGAAGGGAAACACGTCATAGTTGCAACACTCAGTATGTCCCAACATCCACAGATATTTCAGTTAGGAACAAGGAAAACAGAAAAAGAACTTGAGAGGGAGGGTCCTTTGGACAAACGTCATATTTCTCAGGGTAGGTTTTGGACCTAGGTGGGCAAATGAGTGCAGGAGAATTGAAGAGGGACAAAAGGGAGAATTTTAAACTAAAGAATTCATTCTGGTTCACGGCCATGCCACCCTGAACAAGCCCGATCCTGTCTGATCTCGGAAGCTAAGCAGGGTCGGGCCTGGTTAGTACTTGGATGGGAGACCAACTAGGAAGACCAGGTGTTGTAGGTGTGAAAAATTAAAAAAACAAAAAAAGAAATTGTAAGCTGACAAGGTCCTTGCAATCTGTGAGGTAAACCAAGGTTGCCTCGCCTAAAAAAAAAAAAAAAAAAGAATTCATTCTGGAGCACAAATCATTAGACATACACGTAAGTCTCACTGCACTATATTCACATATTCATGCAATAACAATTATGGAGTACTTTCTATGAGTTTGGCACTAGGCTAGGCATTGTGGAAGGCTAGGCATTTATTCATTTGTATAAATGAATGAAGCAGGTTCTCAAAGATTCTCTAAGGGGATAAAGCATGCATAGATTTACCTACATAAGGGTGACTATTAGGTGGCACAAGCTTACAGAAACAAAGTGCTAAGGAAATTGGGAAATTTACAGGTCATTCCTGGCTGCAGGATCCAAAGTTCAAGGATCAGCGTGATATTTGTAGAGGAAAAAGAGCTGATTTATCTCTACCTGGGTTATACGCCCCAATTTATTACCCCAAAAGACAAAGAGGTGCCAACGAGGGCACGTTTTCTTCATATAAGTCCCAAACAGTGCTTGGCGCTTTCCCGTCCGGTCCCCGCGGGTTATTTCCCTCTCCAACCTCCCCCGAGTCCCGCGGAGCCAAAGAACAGGGGACCGTTTCAGGAGCACACGACACCGTCGTAGAGGCACGGAGAAGAGTAACTGGCGAGAAGAGCTGGCGTTCTTTCAGGTGACGTCCCTGCGGGTGACTGGGCACGAATGAAAATATGTAAACCGAGGCTATGAGCGAGGAAACCATCGCCCCCGACTCGGAAATCTCTGAGAACCCAGTCACCGCTGAGCAGAGTCGGCCCACTCGCCCGGGCGGCGGCCGGCGCTCGGGCTCAGGGCGCGGGTCCCCCCGGGCGGTCCTCCAGGAGGCCCGATCCGCTCCTGTCGGTTCCGGGGGCAGTGGGTGCTCACGCCCCCGCCGCGGCCCC